>NC_141991.1:173671952-173825400 GCF_049901715.1 Pseudonaja textilis
AAGTTAGTAACATGGTTGTGAAGTGAATCTGACTTCCCCATTGACTTTGCTTTTCAGAAGGTCACAAAAGATGATCACATGACCTTGGGACACAGCAATAATCATAAATATGACTCAGTGGCCAAGTATCTGAATTATGATCATGTGGCCATTGGAATGCTGCAAGGGTCATAAGTGTGAAAAATGGTCATAAGTGACTTTTTTTCAGTGCCATTGTAACTTCCAACAGTCCCTAAATGAACTGTTGTAAATCAAGGACTACCTGTATCATAGGATGGGATAATATCCATACAATGAACTGATCTTCTAAGGGTGGCACTGTTGCTATAGATAAGCATTTCCACTAGTTTTGGTGAGATAATCACAGCTTTAAGAATTAGCCTTCAGCTAGCTTTCCTTAGAAACCAATTTTATACTAACTTACCCCAAAATAAACTTACTGATCCCAGTGGGACACATGTATTTCTAAACAGAAATCTGTCGTATGCACTACAACGTGGAAATGTTGTTGCACTGTCAGCAAAATACATCACTCATGTATAATTGTGTCATTTTGAATTTTCTAACCACAGTTTTCTGAAATTAAGACTGTGCAATGCTTTCAATAAAATGTACCAAATTTATCGGTCATGAAGAGAGCACTTTTTTTCTTAGCGTTTTCCTGTAAGCACAAGGTCCACTTATTTTGAATCAGCTGAGTGTTGATCCATTAGTTGGGACAGGAATTGATCCACTGGCTTGTCACTCAAGTCTGACATTGTGGTGTAAGAGAAGGACTGGCCTAAAGTCAACCAGCCAGCTTTCATAATTAATACTGGACTAGAACTCAAGTCTTCTAAGTTTGGAGAGCAAAAGGTTGACTTTCAGTCAAGACAGAGTGGCCTTTGGGTTCAAAGACTTATCGAATACACTGAGATACCTTAGTTGTGCAGTTTATGCAGTTGGGTTTTACAGTTATGTTGCTTTTAATCCCTTGTTGCAAATGATCTAAGCCCTAGAGCACACTGGGGAGTTGTTCACCTTATTTTGTGAAGCTACTTTTCTGGCAACATTGAATTGCTAACTAGGGCATACAAAACCTTTGCCAGACCAATTCTCAAATCCAGCTCATCCACCTGGAACCTGCACTGTATATCGGACATTAATACAATTGACCAGATTCACAGGTATTCCTCGAGAAAAGTACTCCACTCCTCCACTCACAATACAATTCCCTACGCCTCCAGGCTCGAAATTTTGGGCCTGGGCAATCTAGAACTGCGCCACCTGTGGTCTGATCTAAGCATGGTACACAAAATTGTCTGTTACAACAGTGGCCCCCAACCTTTTTTGAACCAGGGACTGGTTTCACGATTATTTATTCTTCCACAGACCGGTACCTGAGTAACGCGAGACTCCACTGCCATCGGGATGGCTCTTCATTCAAAGCAGCACCCCCCCCTTTTGACGAAACTAAGGCGCGAGCACCCAAACGCCGCTTTCCAACTGAAAACCTGGAAGCACTTTCCAACCAAAAACCTGGAAGCAACCAAAAACCCGGAAGCGCCGTCGAAACAAGATGGCAGCGCCCAAGCTTTGCAGCCCAGTAAAAAATGATCCACGGACCGGTACTGGTCTGGGGACCGGTGGTTGGGGACCCCTGTTTTACAACATCTTACCTGTTAATGACTTCTTCAGCCTCAATCACAATAATCACAGGCAAACAACTGCTGCAAACTCAAGGTAAACTGCTCCAAACTCGATTGCAGAAAATACAACTTCAGCAACAGAATGGTCAATGCCTGGAATGCCCTACCAGATTCCGTTGTTACAGCCTCAACCCTTCACAGCCTCAACCTCAAACTGTTTACTTCATCCCATTCTTAAGAGGTTCTTAAAGGGGCGTGCATAAGCACACCAGCGTGCCTACCGTTCCTCTCTTACTGTCCCCATTTATCTGTATTTACTCCTTTTGTTTATGTTCATACTTATTATCTTGTACATGTTTGACAAACAAAATAATCCCAATTAAATATTGTAAAGTTGTATGCTACTCAGAGCTTGAAAAACATCTCATGACTTCCAACTTTCATTTTGTTGGGAGAAATAAGTTCTTGTTCCACTAACTGCCTTTAATTTATTGCAAAATCTAGGGAAAATTGTGCACATGGAAAGCCATTTTTCACTCTGAGGTAAGGAAGGGTGGGGGGAGGTAAATGTTCATTTTTTTTCATGACAAACCAATTGATAATTTTTTTAAAATACCTTGTGCTTGATTTTTAAAAAGAAGGAAAAGTGGAGGGGGAAAAGATAGAAACTTGCCTATATACTTCAAGGACATTAGCATTGCAATGCTCACCAATAAGTATTATTAGATTTTCCTGTTTAACATTTATGGGGTGAAATTTGCAGCAATTATGGCATTGCTAATATAAAAAATAAGATATTCTGTCTTCCTGGGGCCAGAAGAAAATGAGTTTTAAGGTACTCTGAAAAAAAATAACTAACACTAAAAATGATTTAAATATGCTGAATTAAAGATGGAAACAAGAAGATGATAATGAGTTCAACCTATGTAAATTCTGCATAAATGGGAAGTTGATCACTAAGACATTTCTGGTTATTATTATCATTATGGAAAAAAGATAACAATAATTTGTGAGTAAGCATAAAAAAGCTCATCCATATTTAGAGCAGCGGGATTTCTCTGTCTTCCCCTCTCTGTGAGTTTTTTTTTCTTAAATGAATGGTATCTGGAATATCTATGAGAAATCTGGAATTTATCTGAATAATAAACCAATTAAAAAGCTATACCGGATCCAGCTAAAATTAAACCTATTTAAGTCCCACTGATTCCAGTAGTAAAACTAAATACATATGGTCCATTAAAACACAAAACAAAACAAATTGCAAAATTACAGAAAAAAGGTCAATAGATTACCAACACAGCGATGCTAATAAAAGGAAGTGAACCAAATAACAAAAATCACATTTTATTACCTGTTTTTATATTGCTTCTACTTTACCCGTCCCCCTACAAAAAGAGACCCTTCTACAATAATTGGATATGGAAAATTTGCATGATAAATTTTATTTGCTTTTTCATGTATCAGAACTTGTGTGAGGGCACTGGATTAATTGTAATTAATTGCATGTTTCTTGCACCTTTCAAGACCATTATTAGATACGTGACTTTAATCGTCATTTCTGAATCCCCTCAATAGCTTTTGTAGAGTTTGAAAAAAGATTACCCAAGAGTTTCCTGGTTAGATTAATACTTATGTGTTTTTTTAAATTCTAGGCTGATTCATTAAATCAAGATTTGGGATTATTAAGAGGAGGGAGGGGGGAAAGAGGGAAGGAGGGAGGGAGGAAGTAAAGTAAGTAAGCAAGTAAGTACGCAAGTATGTAAGTAAGTAAGTAAGTAAGTAAGTAAGTAAGTAAGTAAGTAAGTAAGCAAGCAAGCAAGTAAGTTTGGGCTTCAACCCAAACCCTCATTCCTGTTCACCCAAACCACTAGCCCTCACCCGACACCATTAATTCCTTGGCATTTAATTATTATTATTATTATTATTTTGCTTTTGACACATGTATTTTTTCTGTTTAACATTTTTATTGAGTTATAAAGTATTATAAAATACAAAGTAAATAGAAAAACAATGGGGGGAGGGGAAACATATATTTTTTTTCTTTTTGATTCTGTATTTTAACTTTGGAAATAAATAAATAAAATTATAATAAAAATGTTTTCACTTTAATCCCTACATTGTACTTTCAGCCCTACATTATCACACAACAAAAAGAGAGTTGTTTCTTCTTTTTTGTGGGAAAAGAAACCACAAGATTTGGATTGTTTTGGACTTCTGGTTTGTAGGGCTTCGGCAGCGGCAGGAATCCGCAATTGTGCACGGTTTCTGCTTGCGCTCGCCGCTGGAGTGTCCCGAGCCAGCTGGCTTTGGGGCTATAGTCACCCCGTAGAGGTGACTGAAGATAGGGGAGATCCGCAGGGGTCGAGGGGAATCACACCTCCCCTCCTCAGCTGACTTAACTCCCTTTTCCAAAAGCAGTAAGAGTGGCAGTCAGAAATGGCCGCCACAAAGAAGCACTCATCCGGAAAAGTATGTGCAGGAGGAA
This sequence comes from Pseudonaja textilis, assembly GCF_049901715.1. Classification (NCBI taxonomy): domain Eukaryota; kingdom Metazoa; phylum Chordata; class Lepidosauria; order Squamata; family Elapidae; genus Pseudonaja; species Pseudonaja textilis. The sequence goes on from NC_141991.1 coordinate 173,676,066, forward strand.
GCTGAGAAGTGAAAGTTTCAGTTGACCGGGATGAAAAGCAACATTCAAGACATACTGAAATTTAAATTTTGGCAAAGGATACATCGTTCCCAAGAAGATCTGGAAGCAGCAAATGAAAGTAAAACAGGAAAGTTTGTTTTTTCCCAAAAGTTTGTTTTTTCTCCTTCCTTACGGTGACAGCAGATGAATGAGAAATTGGAAAAACCCATTTTGGCATCAGCAGGTAATTAAACTGGAAGATTAAAGCCAAGGGGACAATAAAGATTTCTGAACATTGAAAAAAACTTTTTCTTTGCTGTAAGTGGGAAGGGAGAGGAAAAGAATTAAGATTAAGATTTGGCTGGAGGAGACTGCTTGGAATTTAAAAGACTAGAGCTAAATTGTAACAAGACTTCTAAAAGATACATTTTAATTGGAACTTTGTAACTGAATTGCAACCCCAGGAAGAGAAAGTGAAAAAAGGGGAAAAGTGTTAAATGAAACAGCCTGTGTGTATTTGAACTGTTTGGTGTCTTTGGGACTTTTGGAAATTATTATTTGAATAATTAAAAACATTTGGGTTGTTTAAAAATTTTCTACAATGGCATTATTAGTGCATGAACTGAAAATGGAATTCAAAAAATATAAAGAAGAGGATCAAGAAGGGAAAGGCTCTTTTGGCTCCATTTTCCATTTTTTAGAAATGATGATTTCTACTTATGAGAAACTACAAGAACAAGAAGATTGGGATGAAGAAGAAGCCATCTTTAATGAACAAGCAACTTTATTTGAAGAAGAAAGGGGAAAGGGGGAGAAAGAGAATGGAGAATTTAAGACTTAAAAAAAAACAACCAAAAAAGGGAAAAATAAGGTGAAAAGTGGATACAATGTCAGAAAGCAACAGAAAAGAGGGATACAGAAGAAGGTGGAGATCAAGAGACAAGGGGGTAAAAAGGGTAGAGTGAAGAAGCAAGGGAGGGAGGAAGGGAAGAGAAGCTACAAAGGTTTGAAACAAGATGTAAAGAAACAGGATTTATTTAGAGATAATGGGTAAGAATATAACTGGAAAAGAGATTCTGCAAAGGTACATAAAATTGTATTGTTGTATTTGTATTAGAAATAATGTTAGAAAATTGGAACAACATATGATTATAAAATGGGATAAAATATTCAATGTAATTTAGTGAATTTTTCGTATTTTTTGACCAAATAAATGAAATGAGATATGAAAGAATTGAACTAAGAAGGAATGGGAACATCTTAATTACATAATGTGTTAAAATATAAGTGAAATGGGGTGGAAGTAACTACATAAAATGTATAAGTGTTCCCATAGAAGCATGATACCTATTTGAAAAGGAATGTGTAAAATGCTCAAGGCTTAAATGAATATTAATTTTAACGATAGAGTTTAATTGGTATGGATTGTTGTTTTAATTATATTATATATTTATAATTTTTTCTTATTTTAAAATATAATGTGTAGCTTTAGAATGTACTAAGCAGAATCCGAATGAAAAATTATGTATTATTTTAAGTGTTAAATTTAGGGGAAAGATATAAAGGCGTCATACTCCAATCAGTGATTACAGGAGAAATTTTGTGTTAATGAGAAAAGATAAATAGACAGCTGAAATAGGACAGACAAAGGATATAAGTATAATGATTTAAATTGAGATGAAATAAATAAATACAATTAAGAGAGTGAAAAGAGGGGAGACGCTTTATAGAAAATGTAGAATGGTAAATAAGATATGGAATGGTATATAAAAGTGAGCATGAACTTGAATTTATGTCCGTACAAAAAGATGTAACCCGGGATCAAGCTGCTTTCCAAAAAGATGTTTTATGTTTTCATGTTTCGTGTTTTGTTTGTATATGTTTGTTTTTTAAAAATTAATAAAATTCTTGGGGAAAAAAAAGATTTGGGTTGTTTTTAGACTAGGCATTTATGTAATGGTTTCAGTTCATCCTGTAAAACATCTCTCTTCTACTACACTATTATTGTGCCTTAAACACTGCCTGCCCATTATCTACCTGCCTCTGTCATGTGAAAGAATTCTCTCAACTTTTTTTTTTTTTCAGAAGAGAAAACTGTAAGACTAGGACATCACATCATAACACTTCCATTAAAAAAAAAAGTATTAAAAATTTTAATTACAATAATAAAACTAATACAAGCTAACTGCAGAGAAAAATAAGAGAAGGGGAGGAATAAAAAATTCAAGAAAGGGGGAAAAGGGAAGTAAAAGAAGACTATAATAAAAAAAGAAAAATATACAAAGAAATTACTTCCAATTCTTCATCCCAAGTATAAAAAAATTAATCATTATTCACTCCCTATAAAATAAAAAAATATCTTCCTCAAATACTCCATCCCTTATTAATAAAGCATCAGCTTTCCTTTCCTGATCTCTGAATAAAGGCCATGAAGAATTGTCAAAACATTGCACAACAAAATCTTGTTTTAACCTCGATGAAATAAGCCAACTATATATTCTTTCCTTTTATTTCTAACAGTTGTAATCTTTAACTCAATGAAATATTGTAATGAGTTTTATAATATTTATCCAATCACACAGATTATCTCAACATTTTGATAAAACCCCTTTGGTAGATTCAATAAGAAAACATTTTTCAGGCTGTTCTCTTGTATTTCTTTTAATTTTTAAAACCTCAACCAGTTTTTCGTATATATCCGAATAAAGTATCAAATTATTCCCTTGGCAGGTCACTATCTTATCCAGTAAAATTTGTTCCACATCTTTCAGCTTCTGGATTTGCTATAGATAAGCCCAATTATATATTTTCTAAGTCATCCTTACACCCTAGTTTACAAGAAAACAAGGATGCAAATTAAAATTCATTTTGTTTTGAGAATATTGAAATGCTTATTTTTAAATCTTGCTTTCAGGGAAAACTTTTATCGACTATATTTGGGGCATCAATCACAATTGCAGCTACATAAAAGCTATTTCTGGAGGATTTATACTTTAAATTTCTTTTCTGTGGACTGCCACCACCCTTTTATCCCATACTAATCTATATAAGTTTAAATGGTTCTACCCATTCACATGGCACTGAGTGTATAAGCCCTAATTTGGAATATGAATAGGAATCTGACAGTCAATTTAGTGTAGTGGTTAAAGTAGCAGGCTAGAAATCCATAAACCATGAGCTATAGCCCCGCCTTAGAACTAAAGCAGCTAGGTGACCTTGGGCCAGTCACTCTGTCTCAGCCCTAGGAAATGGAAATGGCAATCCGCTTCTGAAATCTTGTCAAGAAAGCTGCAGACACTATTTCTGGCGGTAAGCAGGAGTCAAGACTGACTTGAAATCATGAAAAAGAGAGAGAGAAAATGAAACATGATCTTTCTGTCCCAATATTGTTTCTGAAAAGTTACCATATTATTTCACAGAGTCCTGGTAGAGGCAAATAAAGGCAGCTTAGCAAAATGCCAGTTTTCAATTAAAATATTTTAAGCAGTGGTAAAAACATTGCTTATTAGAACAGTATACAGAAAAGAACTGTTCACACTTGCCAAGACATATTTTGTGGAAAGACTGATTTTTTTTTCTCCTCCTCCTCCACTTCTCTCTTAATTACTATTTTCCTCCCCCCTTCACACTGTTCTGTACTCATTAATTCTGGTGAAAAAGCTGTCTGAAAATGTTGGCATTGCTGAGTTCAGAATAGCACCCCTCCTCCAAACTCTGGACTTCATATCCAACTTCTCAAGTGACAACTTGTAGCCATTGAGGGAAACCAGATGTGGATTACATTTGTCTTTGGTTTCCTCCATCAAGGATCTCCTTTTGCTGAAAATGGGATCATCTAGAGCAGGGGTGTCAAACTGGCAGCCCATGGGCCAGCTGCATCATGCGCAGGCCGCACCCAACCCAGAAGGGGAAAATGTCATGAAATGTCACATGATGGCAACATGACATGGTGAGCTTGACAACCGTGATCTAGAGAGTTCAGAAATCAAATGAGATTTGCTTACAATTTTGCACACATTCAGTGCCTACCATGGGGAGTGTGGTGGCACAGCTGCTTAAAGACATGGTATTTTTCCACCAGAGAGGGTCAACACTCCAGCTACCATGTTTCCCTGAAAATAAGACCCAACTGGAAAATAAGCCCTAGCATGATTTTTCAGGATGCATGAAATATAAACCCTACCCCCCAAATAAGACCCAGTTAAAATAATCAGCCAGATGGACTCATTTGGTACCGTTCCCCTCCCCCCCAAAATAAGCCCTAATGTGTCTTTTGGAGCAAAAATCAATATAAGACCTGGTCTTATTTTTGGAGAAACAGTATTTGAGTCCAAGGCATGGTGAGGTGGATTTAGCTCCTGTCATTCTAGCTCCTGCTAGCAGTTCAGAAGCATGCAAAAATTCAAGTATACAAGAAGATACCACTTCAGTGGGTAAAGCTAGCAACGTGCCATCTGGAAGCAGATGCCAGCACTGGACCTGCCCAGATGTGAGGTGAAGTTGGTGAAAAAAAGCCTGAAAGACCCAACATCCCCCTGATGATGCTAGCCAGCTGGTGCAAAGCTAGTTTGCCCCCTGTGGTGTACGGTGGATGTGTGAGCAAAATGAACTAGCAATCTTAGGCTGCCAGAATTACTCAGTGGTAAAAAGCATTGTAGACTTCTCTACCTACGTACACCGTATGCTTAAAACGAATGTCTACGATTGTACAGATTCGGCACATAATAAATCCTTTCAGTGTGATAAATCCTTTCAGTTATATCTGTTCAGCTGAAAAATAAATCAGTTTTGCTATATGGAGAGGCAGACATGCTAGAAACAAGATATGGAAAGGAAGCATGAAAGGTCCCCTTCAAATTTTTGAGAAAACTCATCTGTGAATATGTCTGTCTCAAAGCATGGGAGCAAGGTTATCCAAGCATTTTAACTGTCCAAATCACACCATTCCTCTTTCTATTCATTTCTTGGCATTTTATTTCTTGGCTTTCCTATCGTGGACCTCTTGCAAAGGATCTTATTATGTAGTGCTCAACAGACAATCTACTTAAACAACTGTTTGGATGAAAAGGAGGGTAAAAGAGAGGGAAATCTACTATTTTTATTATGGTAGACAGCAGGATTGGGAACTATAGGAACCACAAAGAACACACTGCAAGGCGTAGCTTTCGTGGGGCAAATGTTAAACACAGCATTAGCAATACATCAACATATTGTGTTCCAATGTTGTGCCTCCTTCTTACCTCCCCCTCACTCCATGGAAGCCAATGATCCAACAATAGCTTAAGCTGCCTACACCTGGAAGTATAGGTAGTCCTTGACTTACAGCAGTTCACTTAGTGACCATTCAAAGTTACAACAGAACTGAAAAAAGTGTCTTATGACTGCTTTTCACACAATTGTTGCAGCATTCCCATGGTCACATGATCAAAATTCAGACCCTTGGGAACTGACTCACAGTTATGATGGCTGCAGTGTCCCAGGGTCAGGTGATCCCCTCTTGTGTACTGTGAGTTATACAGAGTTTATAGGTCATTGTATATTCCCCCCTTACTAGAGAGATTGCTAGGGAGGGCAGATAATTTTTATGTAGATTTTCTCCTCCAGGATTCAAACCCAGCTATTACGCATGCAGTTACAAAATTCTGTGTTGCTGCAATGTCTGCTAGAAAAAAAATGGTTACAGAATTATAGCTGTCAATTTGTGACAATTTTTGGTGATAGAACAATCCTTTGAAAATTATATTTACATATTTATTGGCTCTCCACTCATATAAACTAGGGAGTGCCCCTAACTGTTTGAGAACAAGTATTTTCTTAACAGACATTTTACCCACTCTTAATGTATTATAATGTGTCAGTATTTTTTATATATATATTGTAAATAGTAATGTCTATTGCTGGTCTAATACCATAATAAAGTTATATTCTATTCTATTCTATCTCCTCTTGCAACCTTCTGACAAGCAAAGGGGAATGGGGAAACCAGATTCACTTAACAACCATGTTACTAATTTTACAACTGCAGTGATTCATTTAACAACTATGGCAAGAAAGATGTGGAGCAAAATTCACTTAACAAATATTTCACTTAGCAACAAAATTTGGGGCTTAATTGTGGTTGTAAGTCGAGGACTAATTTTATTTATGTTATTTATTTAATTTTGTCAAATGCTTACAATATAATAGAAATAAGAATAAACATAAGTTTAAATATAAGCAATAGGAGAGGGACGGTAGGCACGATTGCGCACTTTTCTGCACACCCCTTACAGACCTCTTAGGAATGGCATGAGGTCAATAGAGGTTCGTTTGAGGGTAAAGGAGTGGAGGTTTGAGCAGGTAACAACGGAATCAGGTAGTGAGTTCCAGATATTGACCACTCTGTTGCTGAAATCATACATCCCGCAATCGAGTTTGGAGTGGTTTACATTAAGTTTATATCGGTTGTGTGCTCTTGTGTTGTTGTGGTTAAATTGAAAGACATTTTATTTTCTGATTAATAAATAAAGTGATAATGAGATTTCAAATGTTAATCTGATCTGTGATTAATTAGCACAGGAATACTAAATCTATGAATCTGGAATTTTCTTTCATTTTTTTTATGAGGTTCTTTCCTCAACTGTCCACTTTAAGCCACAATGGTAGGGCAAAAGAAGCTGACACAATATATTTAAAGAAAATCAATTTTTACATTTCAAATCGCTGAATATCTTTTGGGAAATTCAGTGACTTTTACAACATCTGTAATCAGAAATCAGTACTTTCAGTGAAGGCTGCTCCCACTGTGTATAGCATTTTGCTTAATCCAGGACTTAATAAACGGACAGCATTTTGTTGAACACTGCTGTTCTTTCATCTGCTTATTTTTTTTTTCTCTGTATATTGTGGCGTATTTTTGTGGGAAGTATTTATTTCCATATGTTCAAGATGTGGGATGTTTGGAGAAGATTTTCTTTCGTACAAGGCATTTTAACTGCAATTACAGGTAGTCCTTATTTAGTGACTGCCTTATTTAGCAAGTGTTCAGGCAGTTACAACAGTGATGAAAAAATAACTTTGTAACCAATCCTTGCATTTATGATTTTTGCAGGTCTGCAAACCAAGGAAAATTTTGACGTAATAATTGAAGCAGAGTTGCAGTTTAATTTAGCAACTGCTTTGCTTAACAACTGAGTTGCTTTGCTTAACAACTGATCCTAATTGTCATCACTAAGTGAGGGCTATTTGTTTAACCTCCATACAGTTTCTGGTTAATGCATTTGCACTAGAAACCATGTTATATTCCTGGGTATTTTCCTCTCACACTAAAGTGTCCTTTTAGATGACACTTTTCCTGACTTGTAAGACATACAGGTGAAACTCGAAAAATTAGAATATCGTGCAAAAGTTCATTTATTTCAGTAATGCAACTTAAAAGGTGAACCTAATATATAAGATAGACTCATTACATGCAAAGCAAGATAGTTCAAGCTGTGATTTGTTATAATTGAGATGATTATGGCTTACAGCTCATGAAAACTCCAAATCCACAATCTCAGAAAATTAGAATATTGTGAAAAGGTTCAATATTCTAGGCTCAAAGTGTCCCAGTCTAATCAGCTAATTAATCCATAACACCTGTAAAGGGTTCCTGGGCCTTTAAATGGTCTCTCAGTCTGGCTCAGTAGGAATCACAATCATGGGAAAGACTGCTGACCTGACAATTGTGCAGAAAACCATCACAGCTCCATAACAGAAAGCCTCAAAAGGTAATTGCAAAAGAAGTTGGATGTTCCCAAAGTGCTGTATCAAAGCACATTAATAGAAAGTTGTGTGGAAGGGAAAAGTGTGGAAGAAAAAGGTGCACAGCAGCAGGGATGACTGCAGCCTGGAGAGGATTGTCAGGAAAAGGCCATTCAAAAGTGTTGGGGACTTTCACAAGGAGTGGACTGAGGCTAGAGTCAGTGCATCAAGAGCCACCACACACAGATGGATCCTGGACATGGGCTTCAAATGTCGTATTCCTCTTGTCAAGCCGCTCCTGAACAACAAACATCAGAAGTGTCTTACCTGGGCTAAAGAAAAACAGAACTGGTCTGTTGCTCAGTGGTCCAAAATCCTCTTTTCTGATGAGAGCAACTTTTGCATCTCATTTGGAAACCAAGGACCCAGAGTCTGGAGGAAGAATGGAGAGGCACACACTGCAAGATGCTTGAAGTCCAGTGTGAAGTTTCCACAGTCTGTGTTGACTTGGGGAGCCATGTCATCTGCTGGTGTTGGTCCACTGTGCTTCATTAAGGTCAATGCAGCCATCTACCAGGAGATTTTGGAGCACTTCATGCTTCCTTCCACAGACGAGCTTTATGGGGATGCTGACTTCATTTTCCAGCAGGACTTGGCACCTGCCCACACTGCCAAAAGCACCAAAACCTGGTTCAATAACCATGGGATTACTGTGCTTGATTGGCTAGCAAACTCTCCTGACCTGAACCCCATAGAGAATCTATGGGGCATTGCCAAGAGAAAGATGAGAGACATGAGACCGAACAATGCAGAAGAGCTGAAGGCCACTATTGAAGCATCCTGGTCTTCCATAACACCTCAGCAGTACCACAGGCTGATAGCTTCCATGCCACGCCACATTGAGGCAGTAATTGCTGCAAAAGGGCCCAAACCAAGTACTGAATACATCTGCATGCTTCAATAAAACAAGGATTGTACATAAAACAATATCAGACCTCTGAAAAGTATGAGGTCTGATATTGTTTTATGTACAATCCTTGCTTTATTGATTGCATGTAATATTCTAATTTTCTGAGATTGTGGATTTGGGGTTTTCATGAGCTGTAAGCCATAATCATCTCAATTAAGACAAATCACAGCTTGAACTATCTTGCTTTGCATGTAATGAGTCTATCTCATATATTAATTTCACCTTTTAAGTTGCATTACTGAAATAAATGAACTTTTGCATGATATTCTAATTTTTCGGGCTTCAGCTCGAAATATTATTTCATATTTCATATCATTTCATATTTCAGTATTTCATATCTATGGGTTGGGTTTTTTTATATTTCTCTTTATGGTACCAGAACTGTTTATTTCTCCCTCTAGGTAACCTGATTACTACCATTCACAATTGCAAACACCTCATCATTTACACTTGGGGATAGCTTTAAAAAAACCATGATAGTTCATCATAAGAGAGCAAAAAAAAATGACTGGTACTTATGTTTTTCACAGCTTTCTCTCTGTAACACTAATTCAAGATGAGGTGATGAATGAATATGGTGGCACAGTGCAGTGGGACATAACACCACCTCTCTTTCTAATGCCTTTCTCAAGGTTATTTAACAACTGTTTCTGAGAACAGCTGTGTCAGCCGGCTTGAGAAAAGAAATTATTTCTTCAAGGCAAAAAAATTCTCAAAATGAAACGACTTGAATTTGATGGCTGTGCTTCAAAATTCTGAATGTGGGATAATTTTTCAGTCAAAAATATACAAAAAACAACAACAACACCCTGTTGTGGAAAACAGTGAGCACAAAAATACGTGTATTCATTTAAACTGCATACAAGTAGACTTGAAGCCTTTGGGAAATGCTTCAAAAATGATAGGAAACATGAGAAGGACTATGCCAAAAAGAATTATAAAAAGATCACACTTTTTTTTAAAAAGCCTCAGACTTACTAAAAGTAGGATAAGCTGCATATCATTTGTCTTTATATTTTATTTATAGATCATACAGGATGATTAATGTTCCATTGACACCTATTACAAAAACCAAGAATGCTGAAAGAAAACATATATCAAATGGGAAAGGAACCCAAAACACATTATTAAAATCCATCTGTCCAGTACAGTCTTCACTGCCTATAAAAACCTGATTAAAAAAGACAGGGTTCTGATATCCCTTATGAGAAGGTCAGAAGTTGTGTGTTGCTACTTAGAAGTTCCTGTCTAGAATGACCATGAACTTGACATTAGAGCATAATTCCTGCATCATATTATTATTCAAAATATCATGGCTGGTTTTCAGGATTAAAAAGGCTGATCTGAATTGCTGGTTCAGGAATTCTGGGAATTGAAGTCCACAAGTCATAAAAGGGGCATGATTCCCCACCCTGACTTAGGACTTCAGGGGAAAAAAGAGATTTCAGTCCGAGAACAGACCAGTATCTATATCTGTATCTGTATCTGTACCTGTACCTATACCTATACCTATACCTATACCTATCTGTGTGTGTGTGTGTGTGTGTGTGTGTATGTATGTATGTATGTATGTATGTATGTATGTATGTATGTATATTTCCCCTTGTTATCCCCTGTATTTTTCTTATTTGACAATGAAGAAGGAAATTGTTAAATTGTCTAAATGCTAGAAACCAGTTAGAAACCAGGAGGTTATGAGTTCCATTCCTGCCTTAAGCACAAAGCCAGATGGGTAACTTTGTCAAGTCCCTTTCCTTCAGACCTAGGAAGCCAAGTTTACATCAGAAAGTAGTCCAGGAGATTGCCAGGATCAATTCAAGGGCTCACCCACGAAAATGCTAAATATTGTGTCTTCTGTAGGTTTATTTGCACAGAAGTATAATATCCATTAGCCACAACAAGAGAGTAAGATATACAAAGCAGGCTGATAAGGAAGAGACTTCCTATTTATGTTAAAAGAATATAGTAAATTAGTAAAAAAAAAAAAAAACACTTTCCAAAGAAATATTCCAAAGGATAATACTACATACACGCATGCAAAAGGGTCTAAAAAGGGTCTAAAAAGTCACCAAAAAGTTTTTATGTCAAACACATTCCTATTGGAAATTGTGTCCACATAGATGACCAAATAAAATTCTTCTGAAAAACTGATCCCAACTCAAAATCCAGGGGTGGGATTCTACCAGTTCGTACCTATTCTCTAGAACCAGTTGTTAACATTCTAAGCAGTTTGGAGAACCGGTTGTTAGACGAAATTACTGGCCTAATCCTGTAAGGAAGGCAGGAAGGAAGCATTCTAGTGTTGCTTACAGAAACTGCCTCTCTGTTAACCCTTATTATGTTCTTGGCAGGACTAGATTTCCTTCTCAGGAACTTCTGTGGAGTTTTTTTCCACTCCTTTGTTGGTACTTTGCTTGGATGGAGTGACCATTCAAAGTTACAATGGCTTTGAAAAAAGTGGCTTATGACCATTTTTCACACTTACGACTGTTGCAGCTTCCCCACAGTTATGAGAGGCCAAACAAGGAGATGCATGCCTCGATGTGTGCGATATTGAGTTGGCCACACCCAGCCAATAACATGACCACCAAGCCACGTCCACCCAGTCACATGACCACCAAACCACGCCCACCACCTAAGCCATGCAGAACCAGTTGTTAAAAAATTTGAATCCCACCCCTGGTGACAACAGAGCAAAATGGAGAGCAACAAAAGGGAAAGAATATGTTATGTTGCTCCCCTCATATTTTGGGAAAAGTCATTTCTTTTGGGGGTGGGGGTGGATTTTTGTCCTTTGTAACTAAGCAGTATCAATTTCAGTCAAATTGTTAAAAAGGCTCCTGCCCTGTGGTAAGCTAATTTGTGGAAGTGCCCATGATTTTTTTCCTTCAGACTTTGAACCTCTTCTGTAAATCCCGATAAATAGAAGACCCCATTTTGCATTACTAGCTGTTGCATACAGAAATTTCAGAGCTGTATTATTTCAGTTTTGCATTCTATAAGAATTCCCCATCCATTTCTGCCTCTATCACACACACCTTTGCAAAATGCCTTAATCTAATTTTCTAAATCCCACACTTTCATTCCTATCTTTTCTTTCCATGTTCACGTAAATGCTGCCTTTTGAAAACTCTGCCGGGATGGGGTTTGTTTGACATGTAGAATGAATGGCAGTTTGTGGGAATAAAGAGTAACACAAGACAATACAGCTATGTGCAAATAATAATGTAAAGAAGGAAGCTCCTGAGAGGTAAGAATAAATTGCAGCCTGTCTGGTGATAGATCATTGCCATGCTATTAGTAATACATCAAAGGTGCTGTCATGCTTGTGAAGTCAAATCAGGTTTTACATAACTGTGGTGTTGTTTCTTGAAATTATACACATTGGATTTCCCCACATCTTTTCTCTACCATTTAAAAAAAAAATCCTCTTTAGCCGCAAAAGCTAGAAATATGAAAAGTGCATTGGTTCTGCTATTCCAATACTGGCCATCTTAAAATAGACAGTGGTTCTCACACATTTCAAAGATAATTTTTTCTTAGCTCAATGGAATTTTATCCACATTCCTTAAACATGGAAAAAAAATTTCCCTGCTTAATGGACAGATTTTCAAGTCTATAATAAAGATGTCAAGAAACTTGCAGTGAAAATTAGAGTCAAATATATATCCAGTGATACGGTTGATTCTGTGAAATTACTTTTCGCCCACTTTTCTTAAAAAAAAATCCTGACTTATATGACCCTGTTATATGAGTCGATTTACAAATATTAATTGCAGAGTCATGTTAGAACTAGCTGCTAGCGGTAAATTATAGAATTGAGAATGCCAGTTTAAAGTAGTGGGTAAAACAATGTATTAAAAACTAGAAGACTGAGATTTAGTTCTCCCTTATATAAAGAAACTCGCTGGGTGATTTGGGGTCATTTTTTCTTGACCCAACTTATTTCAGATTTATTGTTGGAAGGAAAATAGATAGAACATTTTATACGCCACTTTAAGTTGTGCTTTTAAAAGGTGAGATACAAAACTAATTAAATATGCAAACCAACATCCTATTGATATCTATAAAATATATTTTCAATGGAATGCTGTGCAAAAGAGCCCCCATCTTTTTCATTTTCCTATGTTTTCATTCAATTTGATGATAATTTGCTTGCTTGCTTTTTCTTTTTTCAGGAGTAGAGCATGCATGATTGTGATGATTCTGCATTGTTTAATTGTACAGTGAGGAAGAAACATCCATGAATGTCCTGTTTTTCATTGTGCAATCATCTCTCTAGGAGTCAGCAGAATTTCAATTAAATCTAAGATATCACCAGGAAGTTCCCCTCAGTGTTTTCAATTTGTTTCCATTTTAGGAAGTGTGGATAGCTAGGGAGGCTTCTGAGCAGAAAAGATGGAAAGATGTGGAAGAGATAACAACCACACCACCATTCACGCTTTCATCACCTCTGAAAATAATCAGTATCACCATTTAATTTTCAAACCAATTGGAGAAGATGAGAGATGACTTGTATGTCTTTCTGATCAGGCAGATGCTCCCCATGGGTAAAACCTTCAACAGGTTGTTGAGATGTGCTGAGCTAGTTGGTTGTTATAAACTCAGTTGTGAAGTTGATTTTATTTCTATTTCTGTCACTACCTTATAATCATAATTTTATTCAGAAAAGGAATACTTCTGTCTTCCCAGTGATTCCTTGCTGCTTGCCACCCATGGAGATTATTATTGTTTATTTCTTGAAGACATTTTGTGTCACTAACTGAACAGTCACAAATCCTTACTGAGAAATATGAGCTCACTGTACATTGATCTCCTGTGAATTCAACTCCTTGCATCACTTGCTTGCACAAATGTCACAATCCACCACCAGTCCATTAATCATCCTTGTTAATAGCTCTCAAGGAGCATTTTTGATGTGTGGAGACCAAAGCTATATTCTGATTTGCTACTGCAAAGTCGATTCTTGTACTTGATTATGTTTGTCATCATGTAACTCTGCCCTTAAAAAAACATGTCTGGAATTTAAACACATTCAACTCAAGTTGTTTCTGTATCTGAGCCCTCTGATTGCTTATGAAACTGATTTTCTGCATGCTTCATAATCATATCAGACATTTGTAAAATCAAGTTCAGGCTCTGAATCTGTTAAAAAGTTGAGGGTTCTTTGCAAGGAATATTTTCATAATCTCTTGATTGAAGATTTGTTCTCTCAAACTCAAGTATAACATAATTACCATAAAAAGAACATAAAAAGGATGTAACAGCTTATCAAAGCAGCTATATTTACTATTGAGCTACATTGATACATTTCTTGAAGTAGCTCAATAGTAGTTATTATGAGAGGGATCTTGGAGTACTAGTGGACAATCACTACAATATGAGCCAGCAGTGTGCTGCAGCTGCCGAAAAAGCCAATGCAGTCCTAGGCTGTATTAACAGAAGGATAGAATCAAGATCACGTGAAGTGTTAGTACCACTTTATAATGATAAGATGACACTTGGAATACTGGTTTTCCAGTATTGGTTGCAAAATGTAAAAAAGATGTTGAGACTCTAGAAAGAGTACAGAGAAGAGCAATCAGGATGGTTAGGGAACTGATGGCTAAAACATATGAGGAACAGTTGCAGAAATTGGGAATGTCCAGTTTAATAAAAAAGAAGACAAGGGGTGACATGATAGCAGTGTTCCAATATTTCAGGGGCTGCCACAAAGAAGAGGAGGTCAACCTATTCTCCAAAGCACCTCAAGGCAGGACAAGAAGCAATGGGTGGAAACTAATCAAGCAGAGAAGCAGCCTAGAATGAAGGAGAAATTTCTTGACAATTAGAACAATTAATCTGTGGAACAACTTGCCTCCAGAAGTTGTGAATGCTCCAACACTGATGGTTTTTAAGAAAGGATTGGACAACCATTTGTCTGAAATGGTATAGGGTTTCCTGCCGAAGCAGGGGGTTGAACTAGATGGCCTCCAAGGTCCCTTCCAACACTGTTATTCTAGGTTCTAAGGTTCCAAGGTCCCTTCCAACTATTATTCTGTTATTTGTTTTCATCAAGCAAAACTTTTAGAGATATTTCTCCTTTTGGGGGGGTAGTGCCCATCCATCTTTCAGGGGGAAATCTTCTACAGGTAGTCCTCAATTTATGACCATTCATTTAGTGCCTGTTTGAAATTAGGCTGGTGATGACTGCATTTACAACCATCCCAGTGTCCTCGTGGACAAAATTTGAGTATCTGGCAACTGGCATATATTTACAACAGTGGCAGTGCCCCAGGGTCATATGAGCATCATTTGCACCCTTCCCAGCCAGCTTCAGACAAGCCATGGGTGTCAAACTTGTGGCGTCATGTTGCTGTCATGTGATGTTTTACGATGTTTTTTCCATTTGCGGAGCTGGGGTGGGTGTGGCCTCCATGTGATGCACCTGGCCTGCGGGCCACCAGTTTGATACCCCTGTGGTAAGCAAATACAGCAGGGAAAGCCAGATTCACTTAACAACCATAAGGTGAAGGTAAATGTTCCCCTTGCACATATGTGCTAGTCGTTTCTGACTCTAGGGGACGGTGCTCATATCTGTTACAAATCCGAAGAGCCAGCGCTCTCTGAAGACACCTCTGTGGTCATGTGGCTGGCATGACTAAACGCCAAAGGTGCATAGAATGCTGTTATCTTCCTACCAAAGTGATCTCTATTTTTCTGCTTGCATTTTTACATGCTTTTGAACTGCTAGATTGGCAGAAGCTGGGACAAGTAACAGGAGCTCACTCCTTAACGCAGTGCTAGGGATTCGAACCACTGAACTGCCAACCTTTCTGATTGACAAGCTCAGCATCTTAGTCACTGAGTCACCACATCCCTTATAGAGCTTCTCTAGGGGGAATAAAAAGAAATTCCAGCTTGGAGCTGATTTGGGGAACGAAACATTTGAGGTGAAACCCTTAGGTCTATATGTGTCATTTCAGAAGTGGGGGGACACAACCCTGGTGATATTCTTGTAGTACAGAGGATCAACAATAAAGTATTTACTTGGGCCTATTCATTTACTTAGTTCTACTTGTTTATGCTTGATATTTACCCTGCCATTATATTTTGTGCAAATTGTCTAGCAGAATAATTTTTAAAGTAAATATTTTTTCTTGCCACTAGATGAAGTTAGGATGAGTTGAGATTAAGCTTCCTTAAAGTTTTAGTCCTAAGTGCATACTAAATAAAAATACTAGTATTTAGTGTTGGATCTATCAGTTCCCAAGAAAATATTCACCAGAGCCTCAATAGTTGAAAACATTTGTTGGATTCATAAAAGACAATGAAAAGATCTGCCTTTTCACCATTACTGAATACAGTAAATGCATCCATCAACTTGACAAGAGAACAATTAGTTGAAACAGGGAAGCTTTATTGTGAAAGCCAGTGCCTTATTTATCATCCTCTAGGGAGTTATTCTAATAAAGAGTGAATGGTCTTTTTTAAGAGGAAATAAAGAAATCATCAGAACAAGGTCAACCACCAAGGTCCTACTTCACACTCTATGATTCTAAGGTTCTGCAAAAGACAAAGTATAGTGCTTACTTTGTTAATCCTAAACACTGAAGTATTTGGGAAATGGAGAACAAAAGTAAAAGTTTTAACACAGAGGCTAAATTTGGCAACCTGGAAATCTGTACATTGGGTTAAAAGGACAAAGCTGACTAATAACCATCAGCTAAAAATCCTGTCCACTTTAATATCTGTGTTGTGGGAAACTATTTAAGTCATTAAGCCCTTATTATTTTGTTTTTTAAAAAGCTATAGAACAATTGTAAACAATTGTAATGTAATTGTAAATACAATTGTAATTGTTTACAGTTGCAACTTCTCCTAATATCTGTTCATTTTGTATATATTGTTTCTCTAATGGAAAAATTGCTCACGAACCCTCCAAGTTGTATTTCTCTTTTTAAAATATACTTATTGTCAAAGCTAGTTTGGTCTGGTGGTTAAGATTGACAAGCAAAGTCCCTTAGAGAAAATTGTGCTGGATATTTTCGCCACCTTGAGTTATTTGTAAAAATAATAATAAAGGGGAATAGGAAGGAAGGAAGGAAGGAAGGAAGGAAGGAAGGAAGGAAGGAAGGAAGGAAGGAAGGAAGGAAGGAAGGAAGGAAGGAAAGATTCTGCTATTATTGACCAGCAAATTCCCCTGATCACACTTTTTAAAATGCAAATCTCCCAAATGCATGTTATATCCATTGATCAATCAATCCATATCTTGGGAGTGCACACTCTTGAAAAGTTCTTTTTATGGATTTTAATGGGGAAATTAATGCTGTTCTACTTGTGTGATTCTAGTATTGCATCCTCTGCAATACCCAGTGGGAGTAAAATGTTTAAAGGTTTTCTGAATGGAATTTGTGGCTAACTTCTCTTCTTTCCTTACTAGATCTCCATTTTTCTTCCCATTTTCAGAACATTCACTTCTTTCTTTCTTTCTTTCTTTCTTTCTTTCTTTCTTTCTTTCTTTCTTTTTTCTTTCTTTCTTCTCCCGTGACATGATACAGGAAACAACTGTGTCAATTTATTCTCGGAGTTTGGGGGGGAACATAATGTGGGGACATTAGGAATTTTCAAGAGCTGAAGCTGAGCCATTCTGAAGATATCTGTCTTTTTACTGGGTTGCATTTTAACAGAACAGTAGAATAACAGAGTTGAAAGGGACCTTGGAGGTCTTCTAGTCCAGCCCGCAGCTCAAGCAGGAGACCCTATATCATTTCAGACAAATGGCTGTTCAGTCTCTTCTTAAAAGCCACTTTGGAGCATCATCATATTCATCATCAATATTTGCATCTCACTCTTTCCTTACTACTACTACTTCTTAATTGTTCTGCTGGGATTTCATCAGAAATAAGAGAAAGGGTTTGGTTTTGTGGTGGGGTGGAATGGAGTAAAGCATCAAGAAATCAAAATCAGAGCCATATGACCAGTAGGATTATTATTTCTTATTTTAATCTTGCGCCATTTATAAACGATCCCAATCCGAGTGACCCTGAGGCTTAAGCATGAGCAAACCAAAAGATACATTTTTGTTGTTGTTTTGTTCCTTTGAGGCAGTGTTGACTTCTGGCGACTGCCTGGACAAGACCCTGCAACTTTCTTGGCAAGATTTTAGAAGTGGTTTTCCATTGCCTGCTTCTTAGGGCTGAGGGAAAGTAACTGGCTCAGGGTCACTTCATTGGCGTTTTCCCTAAGTTAAGACTAGAATTCATAATCTCCCGGTTTCTAGCTGATCCCTTAACTGCTGCACCAAAATGTCTCTCGCATATTTAGGGAAGTCAAATCATTTGTCTTCATTTGAAAAATCAGCTTTCGTTAGTCATGAGAAAAGGCGAGTGCTTTGAAGCTTCAACCTTTGACAAATGGACTATTTAACCGGGAATTTTCCATGCACTTGCAAACAATGTACAGTATATTCTCCAGTCCATAAATGCCAGAATTAGAAGCTTACTTTTTACTCTCCCTAATTTACAGTCAATAATATTTCTTGCTGTGACTTTTTCACCTTCCCTTTTTCTGACTGACTTTACTTCATCTAATATTGAACAATGTGTTCGTCTCTCTGTCCACAGTCCTCCCTACAATTTCCTCCAGCGCTGCATTCAAAGGCATCGATTTTTCTTTTCGCAGCCTTTCTGAGTGTCCTGCTTTCACAGCCGTATGTGTGAAACTCTTCTGGGAAAAAAACCAACCACTTTCATTGCACTTTTAGCTGCCTTTAAGATGAGTCCCCTGTGTTGCTCAGGCGGAAATTTTCTGGTTTCTTTTCCATTTGGATTTAGATGAGAATTATTGATCACCTGAAAAAGGAATAAGCTTCCTTCCCACCCCTTCCATGGGTTGGTTCCCCTGTAAAAGGACACATGTTGATACGCGGCTTTAAGCGTTCATTTTAATATCTCCTTTCCCTCTTGCCGACATTGTCTTTTCAGATTTCCTTTCTCTCATCCGACACTTCTCACCATGTCAGGAAAGAGAGAAGGGACAAATCATTTTTGACAAGAGATATGAATCACTCACTTGAAGAGGTCTCAAAGCTTTTTTTTTTTTCTTTCAAAAGGCAGCTAGGCTGTTTTTTCCTTGAGGAAGAAGAAAAAAATATTTCGCTTCTCATCCAAGAAACTTCATAGTTCTGGTGGTGGTCAAAGCTGTGATGAATCTTCTTGAATGAGAAGTGAAATGTTTTATTCTTCCTCCTCTAGGAAAATACAGACCAGTTGCCTTTTGAGGGTGGGGGGGGGGGCACTTTTGAGACAACTATAATCTTAATGACTGAAAATCTCGTCAGTCACTTGCAGAAGTTTTTTGAAAAAAACTGAAGGCCACAGGAAATTAAGCTGGAGTTTGAGTACATAACTGTCTTTCATGCCTAAGGTAGGATAGAACTCACAGTAGCCTGGTTATTCATGGTGCCATGATTAATTAACAACTTTCCCAGCTGTTGTTCATGTTCACATGAACAATTCATTCATTTCCCCCCATTTGCAAGTAACCTTTTAGTTTCCAAAGAAAAATTTAAAAAATGTGCAAGAGAGACCAAAAGACATGAAGTATTAGTACCGCTTTATAAACTCTTAGTAAGAGCACACCTGGAATACTGAACCAGGTCACCACATTACAAAAAAAAATATGTTGAGACTTTGGAAAAAGTGCAAAGAAGAGCAACTAAGATGATTAAAGGTCTGCAGACAAAGAACATATTAAGAACGGTTGCAGGGATTGGGTATGGCCAGTCTTGAGAAAAGAAGGACTAGGGGTGACATTATAGCAGTATTCCAGTATTTGAGGGTCTGCCACAAAGAAGAGGGGCTCAACTTATTTTCCAAAGCACCAGAAGGCAGGGCAAGAAACAATAGATGGAAACTAATCAAGGAGAGAAGCAACCTGGAATTAAGAAGAAATTTCCTAACAGTGAGGACAATTAACTAGTGGAACAGCTTGCCTTCAGAAGTTGTAGGGGCTTCATCACTGGAGGTTTTAAAGAAAAGATTGGACAGCCACCTATCTTAAATAGTATAGGGTCTCCTGTTTGAGCAAGGGCTGGACTAGAAGACCTTCAAGGTTCCATCCAGCCCTATTCTGATTGATATTGCTGTTTTCAGAGAAGCACATGATACTTTGTTTAAGTTGCTGTTTCTCTCATACTTATTCCATTTCATAGTTTCATAGTTACTCTAGAGCAAAGGTGGGAAACGATGGCCACTTTATGACTTGTGGACTTCAGCTCCTAGCATAGTTGGCTCAGGAATTCTGGGAGTTGAAGTCCACAAGTCATCCAAGGGCCATCATTCCCCACCCCTGTTCTAGAATCATGAAGCCTGGGCGAGAGAGCTTGGTTTCACTTCAGAGTAACAGTTGCAGGAAATCAGGAGCCAAAGCAGTTCAAACGAATACAGATTTATTGCAAGCTGATGCTCTCTACAAGAACCTGATCTACTAATGGTCAAAGCAAATTGGTGGTAGGTGAAAACTAATGGGTTTCAAGATGGGCTGGACTTAGATCTCTTTGTGGGTATGAAGGGCTTGAGTCCCCTTCCTCAGGCTCAGCCTGGTCATCTCCTACACAGAGCCTCATTTTGCAGCGATGGAACATTTCCTTTTGTAGAAGTAAATATGCAGTATTTCCCACCACCTCTGAGCCTCATTGGGCACCTATATGGAAGTATCAGAAGACAGTTGTACTCAACGCACACGTGCAATGAAGCTCCATCCAGCTATTGGAAATACCAAATGTGATTTCAGATGTAAGCTGAAGCAAAGCCAGTTAGCCCCCTTTCCCCCTCCCAAAGCCATTTTGAAGAAGAGTTTCCCTTGAACCTCATTCAGAGCAAGTCAACTCTCCAAAGAATTAATTACACAGCCCTAATTATCACTTAAGTAAAGTTGATGTTATCATAGCCATGAATCATGCTGAAATGAGGCTGGAGGTGGAAGAGAACATCAAATTGCATAAATCATGTTCTCCGTTCCCAAGATGTCCTCTGCAAATTGCAAATGATGGTGAGAATTGTTAGTCCGTCACTAATTGAGTTTGTGGCCAGCATTGGTTCTCAGCACCCCCTATTCCCATAAATGTTAAATGCAACTCTAGGTCATCAGAGGTTTGTCAAGCTGCCAGAGGAACACTATTTCACAAATTAAATTAGCATCGAGGACATCAGTGTTGAGGTGCCAAATGATTTCCTTTGTGGATTCTGGCTTTAATTTTGATAGATTTTTTTTTCTTCAGGGTCCTACAGAACCCCATTTCCAGCATTGAGGTTACAAAAAAAAAGGACTATCTAATATGGACCTTTGCCAATTGACTGGGTTCTGAAATGTCTACAGTAAGTTCAATATGTTGGCACTTATAGAAAATATTGCCTTGCTTCCACCGTGACCCACAAAATATAATTATGTCACTCAAGAACCATTTAAAGGGATAATGATTAAGGCGTCCAAATCTTGGTATTTACAATTAAGTCTGTTCCAAGGCTCGTGGAGGCACCAGAATGACTGTGAGTTACTGTTCCTTAATAGCTTGCACTTTGAAAGCAATCCAATCACAGCTTTGAATAAGTGATGATTATATTGATCATATCCCTCCAAATCAATCCTTAATTAGTCATGTTTAATGCTGAATTTATTAGGGCTTACATGCAGTTATGGCGTGTTGAAGCTGAAACCAAATTCAATAAACTACATTAAAAACCCCATTCAACCTTGAGGTAAGCTGGAACAAAGACAAGCAATAAATAAATAAAGTTAAGCTCATTTTTAAAATAATGTCGTTTCATGGCATTTAAGCCCCCCACCCCATACTAATACTTATAACTTTTGGGTGCTCTCATAGCTTGCTTGCTTGCAGACATTTTATTACCTAACTACGTAACGACATCATTTCTGAAAGATGAAATAAAATGTCTGCAAGTTAATGTTTTTTTTTTAAAAAAATCAAAAGCCAATAGGTTGTCATTCATATGCCTCAAAACTTCATAATGCCTTGGTAAGATCATACTTGGAATACTGCATCCAGTTTTGCCACCATGATAAAAAACAGTGTTAAGATTCTAGAAAAAGTGCAGAGAAGAGCAACAAAGAGGATTAGGGGACTGGAGGCTAAAACATATAAAAAAACAGTTGCTGGAATTGGGTATGTCTAGTTTAATGAAAAGGACATGATAACAGTGTTCCAATATCTCAGGGGCTGCCACAAAGAAGAGTGGGGGTCAATCTATTCTCTAAAGCACCTCAAGGCAGGGCCAGAAGCAATGGATGGAAAGTAATCAAGGGGCGAACCAATGTAGAACCAAGGAGAAATTTCCTGACAATTTGAACAATTAATCAGTGTAACGACTTGCTCCAGAACTTGTGGGTGCTCTGACACTGGAGATTTTAAAGAAGAGATTGGACAAACATTTGTCTGAATTGGTGTTGGATTTCCTGCCCAAGCAAGGGGTGAGACTAGAAAACCTTCGAGATCCCTTCCAACTCTGCTATTCTGCTTCTAGTGTCAGGAAAGGCGCTACAGAATTAGTCTTTTACCATCATCATGCACCATCATAAAGATTGCAATCTTACATCCAGTTTATGTTTAAGTAGGTTGCTCAGACAGAAAGAGCCTCTCTCACACACAAGCTGGTGTCAAGAGGAAAAGGCTGGTTAAGGCATTCCCAGGGAGGGAAGTAATACTTACTCCATAACCATAAGAGAACTTTGTGGTTCTCAGACAAATTGGATCCAAGGAAAACCTCCTACTTGAATTACTCTGAAGCAACGTTATTATATACAAGATCGTACCTAAGCATTACTTTTGGACAGTTTACTGGTTTGTGATCCACAGCATTGTACAAAAAAAAAAAAAAGTGACTTCAGACCATTTGTTACATTTTTATTCAAGAGCCACAAAAAGGTATTTAAAGAAAATACAAATGGGGTACATTAAAAAGTGAATAAATGATAGCTGTATGCAATGTGATATCAGTAACTGGCTCATGCAATATGAATGTCTAATTTTTCTACACTACCCTCTATACCAAACTAATCAATAATATAAATTTTAAAAAGTAGTCCCATAACAATTGAATCTCAATACTTTCATAAACTAGCTATCACAGTTCTAAAAACAGTATTCTTTTTCTTCGCCAACAATGTATTTTTATGTAATGATTTTTAGGTAATAAAGCAAGAATTTTTGCACTTTGAATCCTTACAGATAAGATGGAGATTCATCACCAAAGAATATCAGAAAATAAATATAAATTGGGCTGAATTCCTCATATGATATTTGTTGTGATTCTCAGTGAACCTCTGGCAACAAAACTCATTTTTAGGATGACAAGTTAATTGATTTCCCTAAACAGTATAATCAAGGACTGGTCCAAAAATTCATTAAAATTAATGGAAATAGTACCAGCCTTGGGAAGGGGGCATTTTGGGGGGAGCTGGTCAGAATGTGACATAACTGGATGGCTATATAAATGTTTTAAGTACAATAAATAAATTTGCCTGCAGTTCTACTTAAATTTGGCCACGGTTTTTACTCAATGAATCTCAGAAAACAGCAATTGAAAGGGGGAAAGGCATAGAATAATCAGGATGCTAATGATATCTGTTGAGAAGGAACAGATCTGAGGTTTGAGTACATTGTTGACCATTTCATGAATTCTAATCCAAAGATTAAACACATTGTGTACTATTTTAAGAATGTTAATCCAATTGTTTTGCTTAGATTTATATGTAATTAAATATATCTCTCTTAACTTGATTAGCAGTGCATTCTATTAAATTCTACCATTTTGTTTGAGAAAATTCATTCTAAGATTGAGAACAGATTTCATTTCTTCCTAATTAGAATACTAATATTTGCTTATTATAGTGAAATTCTTACATCATTTACTTATATACACCAGTAATCTTTCATCCTCTAATTTCTATCTTTTATCTAACCACTGATAAAACTTATCCCATGTTAAAAATATTCTGTTTCCTCCTTATCTTTTATTATTAATGTCTATCTATCCATCTCTGCACAATCTAATACTTTTCTAATTATATTTTCATCTGTAGGTGTGTCCTCTTTTTTCCAATTCTAATTATAGTTATTATTAGTATTAGTATTTTTTTAATACTCTGTATAAACAAATTGATCCAGACAATATGCTGTTTATTAAGCACTTATGTACTTTAAAGAAGAAAAAATGTATAAATAAAATCTAAAAAAATATTTCCTCATTTTTTTTCAATCCCATGTTTTCCTTAAGAGGAGATGAGGGCAGTCCTGGAACCATCAAGTTGGCAGGGGTCCCCAAGATTGTCTTTTGCTTGAACACATCTAGTGAAAAGCCATTTATCATTCTCTGAGGTAAATATTTCCACTGTTACTGTTGCAAATGTTTCATCAAAACTTGCCTTCCTGTGACTTAAATCCATTATTCAAAATCCATTTGTGTGACTCCCCATTGAGGATTTGAAGAATGTCATCCAGAAGTGTCTGTAGATCAAAAAAGGCAGTATAGTGGTTATGACAAAGCGATCCTTTGCACACGTGTGTAACCTTGTTCCATGTAGAAAAGGGCTGGGACTTCAGTCATGTTGCTGCTATGCCATCTTGACTTTTTATTAACCTTTCCCCATAGATGCCACTGGTAAGTGGTGACTCCAGGAAAGAGACAGAAGGGGTTCAACAAGATAACAGCTGTGTTGTAAGGAGAACTTTCATGACAGAACAATTAATCCATGAACAGCTGGCCTTCAAAAGTTGTGGTTTTAAGAAGAGATTAGACAACCATTTGTTTGAAATAGAATAGGATATCCTGCTCTCTCAGGGGGTTGTATTATTCTGCTATTCAAGTATTTTGAGCAATTTTATATTTAAAGAAGTCTGACTGTGATGCTATATAACACAAGCCCTGACCCTTTTCTTCACAGGTTGCAATGTTGCACCCAAAAGGAATAGCGTTTGTGATGTGACGCTTCTGGCATTTCTATTGTAAAACACTATTTCTTCATTATGGAGTCTGGGAGCATTTTCAGGGTTTTATATTCAATGGCCAGACAACTTGCCTTCAATGGGCATGTCAGCCATGTAAAAGATTAAGAAATTATTTACTGGAAACTTTCCCTGAGCTAATTTTCATATAACTAGCAAGATAACATGCAATAAAGGGGTGGCGGGGGGGCGCTTTTAAAGGATTCGGATCGCTACCAGACATGACTGAAGATAAGTAAGTCCTAATTAGGGCACACGTGTGATCTGTTTGAGAGTATTCAATAATTAAGCTGACATAATTGCCCATCCTTTTCTCTTCAAATAGCTCCAAAAGCAATGCCTTAATTAAAAGTGAATTTATGTCAGTTCTGAGCCAGTTTATTTGAATGGCTGAAATTAAGCTTCGTTCTCTTTTAAAAGCAATTCGGATTCTAAAACAGACTATCCTTCTCTTACCACAACCAAGTACAGAGAGGGGTATTTTTTAGTCCCTAGAATAAGGCACTCTTTTTATTTTCAGCTTTTAAACTAAGTTTATGAACGAAACACACAGTTTGGATGCCAGCATTCAAATTCATTCATTAAAGCCAGAGAAAAAGAATGTATTCTATTACAGACAGGGAAATGAGAAAGTGTTCTTTGTATAAATCCTTTCCAAATGAAATTCTCAGGCCTAATTTACACAGCAGGAAATGTCACTAAAGTTCTTTCTTTTAATGTTGTGTTGGAAAAAAGAGAACGATGACATTCCCAATGGGACTGTTTTCCATTTTAAAAAATTATTATTCTGTAGGACTGGTGATGTTTTTAGTCTTCTACATTCTAGGCATAGATATACCTTTTTTTTCTCAGGCCAATATCTGAGGAATATTAAGAAAAAGGGATCACTTTGCAAAAGCTGTGACATTTTTATAGAGCTTCACAGATATTAAAAGTCACTAGCAATGTTCAAGGTAAAGATTAAAAATTGCATTCACGCTTGTGAAACAGATTGTCAAAATTGGAGGATTTCAAGTTTTTGCAGTCCATTTGAGGGAAAGGGTACCATTCAAAAAAGGAAACTGATTGAGAGTTGAAAGTTTCCTTGTTGGTGAAGAAAGGTGCCCATTAGGTAAAGGTAAAGGTTCTTCTCACACATACCTGCTAGTCGTTTCCGGCCGTGCGGGGTGGTGCTCATCTCTGTTACAAAGCCAATGCTGTCTGAAGACATCTCCGTGGTCATGTGGCTGGCATGACTAAATGCCAAAGGCGCATAAAATGCTGTAATGTTCCCACCAAAGTGGTCCTTATTTGCATTTTTACATGCTTTCAAGCTGCTAGGTTGGCAAAAGCTGGGACAAGTAACAGGAGCTCACTCCGTTATGAGGCACTTGGGATTCAAACCACCAAATACTGACCTTTCTGATTGACAAGCTCAGCGTCTTAGCCACTGAGCTACTGTGCACCCAAGGTGCCCATTGAGGGAGTCTCAGATATTAGCCCTCTGACCAATGTCATGTCGAAGTGGAAATGATGCCAGATTAAGGGCACCACCAGTAGACTCACCTTCCATACTAATTTCAGGTTCCTTCAGTGTATGATGAATACTACTGGTTTACTATCCTCCACTTGAACTGAAGGCAACAGGCTACTGTAGAACATTTTCACGTAGCACAAAAATTCTGCTCTTCAGCATGACATCACTCCATCCAACCGAGATGGCTTTAAATCTGCTACCTGAACTGATTTGTTTCCCCTTATAATATTCCACCCTTAGATGGCTGCTTCCATTTGAGATGGGTGATTAGAAAAATTCAGGCTGAAAAAATTATATCTCACACAAGGTTACTTGGGAAATGTGTGTGTTAGGATGCATGCACACATAGTTCAAGGTCACACTATGGATCTTTAGAGGTGGTTTAAGATGGATTGGGGTGCTCAAAAAGTAAATCAGTATGATTTAATGATCTGGATAAGAACCAAATTTGGAAAATTGAACTTTTCCCCATAATATAGCATAGGAAAACATTATACGAGTAAATTTGCAGGTAAAATAGACCTTTGAATAGATGATGCATGCCAAATGTATCAATTAGCACAGGGTTTTTGAGCTACAATTATCTAAATTCTTACTATCCTTTAACAACTTTGGAGATAGACGTTGACATGTGCAGATAGTAGCCCTTATGGTAGGGAATGGCTTTGTCAATTTTTATAATATCTCCTGAATTAAATGCTACATATTAAAGAATAAAAATCTAATCACTCGGTCAAGTAAATTAATCTTGCAGTTCAAAAAACATTATTACCCAGTTGTTGAGGATAAGGGAAGTAACAATGAGGAAAAACGTCATGGAACGATTTTTTTTAAAAAAATAGAAAAACCCACACAACTTCATCCTTAATGAATACTTGAGGCTCAATGTTAAGTGGTAGAATCAACGCATGATAGCCAAGTCAACGTTAAGAGATCTTATCATCACAAGAAGAGAAATCAAGCAAATACAGAATATCTTCCAAGATGCTAAAAAAAAAAAAAAAAAGAAATATTTATGGTAGCTTATTGATTGCTACAAAGAGCATGATTTGCAATTTTTATATTTTATGATTTCTGTGCTCCATCTTCTGTTCCAGATTATTCAAGATGAGTTTTGCTTTATGGTTTGCTAAAAGATGGTGATAGGTTGCCCTGCAATGGGGAAAATCCAGAATCTAGAAGAACTGGAAAGTCAGACTCACATAACCCAAGGCTGACAAATTCCTGGTTATCATCAACTCATTGGATGGCAGTTCTTCCTATCTATTTTCTTCCTCTGAAGGGTTCTTAGATTGATTGTGCAATCAGGTTGATCATTGGTGACCTCATTATGATTGATCAGTCATTGAAATATGGTACTCCCTGTTTTTCTTCTCCCTGCGACATGGGATCATCTGCCATCAGCCAATACCGGGAGACATTTCAAGTTAATAATTTTATGGACGTTTTATGAATAAGACAGAAATAAGGTAGTATTCCTTTTGAAAGCTCACTGAAGGGTTCAAAGGTGATGTTCTTTTGGAATTGTCTGTAGAGGTTCTCAGTCATCCAGGTCATGGTTGTTCCCAAAGGTGCTTTTTCAGGAGGCAACTGGACTTCCTTGTTTTTTCTTTGAAAACATTTCACTTCTCATTCGAGAAGCTTCTTCAGTTCTGACAGGATAGTGGGGAATGGAAGGATTTATATTCCTTGCAGATAGCTGGTCATTTTAATCTTTTTAGAAGATCACTGAAGCACTTAGAGGTTTCTCTGTGTCCTCCGTGTCACCTGAGTAGTGTTCCTGGTTCCTGTGGCCTGCAATTTTTCTCCAGAAATCCATTCCTACTCCCACACCATTCAAGGAGTGTTTCATCCCAAATTGTGTAGCTAAAAGTCTGTAGATATTCTGTCATCCAGGTTATGGTTGTCCCAAAGGTGCCTTTTCAGGAGGCAGCTGGAATTCTTTTGAAATTCCAACTTTATGGTTGCATTATGATACTAAAGGTAAAGATTCCCCTCGCACAAATGTGCTAGTCGTTTCCAGCTCTAGGGGGCGGTGCTCATCTCCATTACAAAGCCGAAGAGCCAGTGCTGTCCCAAGAAGTCTCCGTGGTTATGTGGCCAGCACGACTAAACACTGAAGGCTCACAGAACGCTGTTACCTTCCCACCAAAGTGGTCCCTAATTTTCTACTTGTATTTTTACATGCTTTCTAACTGCTAGGTTGGCAGAAGCTGGGACAAGTAACAGGAGCTCACTCTGTTGCGCGGTGCTGGGGATTCGAACTGCCAAACTGCTGATCTTTCTGATCAACAAGCTCAATGTCTTAGCCACTGAGCCACCTCATCCCCTCATTGTGATACTCATTATGATACTAGTACCTTTTTTAATATCTGAGCAAAAAGAGGCTTAGTGTATCTCTATTTCATACTTGCTCACTGTTTATAGTTTGATTTAGATACATCTTCTGCCCCCTCCTTAGATTGAGAGAATCTTAGAGAATATGACATTCCAAGTTTCAAGTATATCGAAGGCTCATGAGTTCCAGATGGGATGAGGCTAAATATTGGAGCAATACTGTATGGAAGAGTTGTCTCTCTGCTTCTTTTCTATTAAGGTCCAGATCCTGCCTTGTACTTCAACCTCCGGAATTTTTGAGGTTGAAAAATTCTATTCTGAATTTTTTTGTTAATGTCTCTAGCCACATCTCACATTACACATTGCTTTTGGGCTTTTGAACTTTTGCAAATAACTCCAATTTCTCTTTGTATAATAAATCTCTAACTACTATTCAACAACTCGGGCCTCACACTTTTGCATGGTATTTGGAGGAGTGGTTAGAGTTGGGAATTCTTCTCCGTGATCTGCTGATAAACGCTGCATAGATGCCGCAGCACAACTGTGTCTGTGCTGTAAAACCCAAAAGGTCATGTATTGCCGCTAGGATACCCAGGACTGTTAATTATTAAACCTTGCTGCATTGTGTGAGATCTCCAAGCAGGCATTCATGAAACGCCAAGTGGATTAAATTCTTCATAAATAGAGAATTTCAAAATGTCTTCTGAAAAACAAAGTGCTATTGTTTGAAGCTGGCATGAATTAGTGTCACCCTTAGAAGAATTACCATAATTTATGAAGTACCATTTTATGTTATCTCATCTTCAGCCTTAAAGCCATCAGATCTGAAATCTTTATATCCAGCTAATAGAGCTAGGGCTTTGTATAATGGAAGGAAGTGAAACAGATCTGCAAAAGGAAGTAGGATCTGTTAGATTGTATTGGTTCCTACTTCCATCTTTTATATTGACCACGATAGTTGGTCAACTAAGAAAGTTTCTTTCTTTCTTTCTTTCTTTCTTTCTTTCTTTCTTTCTTTCTTTCTTTCTTTCTTTCTTTCTTTCTTTCTTTCTTTCTTTCTTTCTTTCTTTCTTTCTTTCTTTCTCTCTCTCTCCCTCTCTCTCCCTCACTCCTGCCTGCCTGCCTTTCCTGCCTTACAAACTCAGAGAATACCATACCAAGATGTTAGTCAATGTATTTTATGAAGATATGGCAGGAAAGAGCTGTTTGGGATCTCTTATTGTGAGCCAACTAGTCCATAGAAAAGTGGTTCAGACTTGTTACTGGGATATTTCATAAAAATACTTTTTAAAATTTATTTTCTCTTGGCAGGAACAATTCCAAGCCTTTCTTGATTCAGATAATCAACTGGGCCTCTTTTGCAAATCCTATCAGCACTTACTTGTGCTTAATGCCTATGTTATAAAACAATCATCCACAGGATGTGAAACATGCCTCTCATTAATTATTTTTAGAAATGGGTTTCAAACATACTTTTCATTATTTTGGGGCTTTGGTGTTATTTAACTCTTTAAATCGCTATGTTAAAATATATTTTTATTGTTTTAATAACATGCTAGGGTTTGAATTAAGACCTTTTTGTAATCTTGCTTATAGTCTAAATAAAAAGAAATACTGAGCAACAAAGTGAGAGACTGTGTCAGGCAACATATACTGAACCATACAAAGTGGAACATGTGTCTGATAATCTGGCCTCCACCGTCTGCCAAGCTAGGATAAAATGCTGAAATATAGCAGAGGATGCTATCTTAATTCTAGCTTTGAATTAAGATTAATGTGGTCTTTTGTTCACAGGGGGACCATTTTATTCTACCTCACTGAGAAGCAAAATATGTAAGATAGCACTTTTTCTACAAAGTAAGCATTTGTCTCAATGGTTAAAGAGATTCTTCAAATGTCAAGGACAAAGCAGAATTGTAAACTTTAGTCCTATGTCTAGT
Organism: Pseudonaja textilis; assembly: GCF_049901715.1. Lineage (NCBI taxonomy): Eukaryota > Metazoa > Chordata > Lepidosauria > Squamata > Elapidae > Pseudonaja > Pseudonaja textilis. The sequence continues at coordinate 173,706,533 of NC_141991.1, forward strand.
GCTCTGGATGCATACCAAGAGCCAAACTGCAGGAAGGGGATGCGGGGAACCATCAGGTATTCGAGACCGAAGATGCCCAGACTACAATTCTATTATGAGGAAAAAGTTAAAACAGAGTTTAATTATAGATTATGCTTGAAAGAAGTTTCCATAATATATTTCTGTGGTCCAATAATTGCAAGTAAAATCTAACAGCACATTAAGAAAAAAGACATGGCACTAAAACTGGTGTTGGGGGATGGATATACCCCACCCCAGTCTAATACTTGTGCAGGTGGACAATATTTTCACTTTATCAGATGGTATAGATAAATCTCATTTTGGAAGACTTGCATTTTTAGCAGAAAAGTACTGCCAGAGATTTGTTCTTTTTAAAATTATTATTTCAATGCATTGATGCAGTATTGTCGTTTTTGTTTTTTGAACAGTGTTTTACATTATATGCATCAATTAAGCCATCAGTAATGTTTGATTCCAGTGCTCCTAATCCCCAGCTAGCAAAAAGTTGATGGAGCACTGTTGTTTCAGGTGGCTTTTAATTGGGACTTCCAAGTCTTCAAATTATCTCAAACACCTCTTACACTGAACATCTTAGAAGTTGCAGAATGAATGAATGAATGAATGATTGTCACTTTCTCCAAACTTCTTAATCTTACCAAGAAAAAACAAGCATTGAGCAACCCTAAAAATAACACCTGGATGTTCTTTGTGCATAGTTGGAACTGATTGTGGTCTTGTGCATTAAGATAGGTCTTATAATTAGAGAAGTTTCACTGTTTAGCATGCTATCTTATGCACTACACATCTCAACACAAGGCCATGAAAGCTGAAAATCTCATCCCTTTGAAGCCTAATGTTGAAGACAATTGTGGATTACCCATGACACCCAGAAGAACAAATAATTCAATATCAGATGAAGTAAAACAAGATACCTCACTGGAACTAATCATAAATCTTAAATGTTTTGGAAAACAAGCATTGTGCAAGCAAGAGCTTTTGAAAAAGTTCATATTGTAAAAAATAATCACTAGATATTTTCCTGATACCACAAGCACGCAACTGACAGATAGTCTTGGTGAAATGATGTTCATCAGGTCATGAAGTCTCAAAAACAACATTCTGACTGTACAACAGCAGAAACTTTCTGCTAACAAGGTGCAGTTCCGTCCCAATTTGGCACATGAAAATATGTCAAGGATTCAAATATTACAACCTTAAATCATTTCTGGCCGATTATTAGAAAACAGACACTCCAAGAATCCATAGCTCTCATTGTGTGTCACTTTTCCTAGCCCAGACATTTTGTACCATCTTTTTCAAATGTATGGTGTTTGTATGCATCTTTTTCCACACAAGTATTTTTTTTTCTATACATCTTTCTAAATCAAATGCATTTTCCCCACTGCAAATGCATTAATTTTTATGTACAATTTGGGGATTGAGAAGTATTTTGAGATGAAAATAGAGCTCCGTTGAATTATGTGTCCAAATGTATCATAGCAGCAGATCATAGCCTATAGTGGCTTTCTGTTACATTTCAAGTTTCACGCCAATGGTCATTTCTCCACTAATGATTTATAGTGTCTTCTAAAATTACCCAACAATAGTTATGCCAAAATAATAAAGAGAGGCTTTATATCACTTCAGGGGAAGCTGGATAATGCTGTGAAGATGCTGCAAGGCACAAATGTGAAATCTCTCTCTCTCTCTCTCTCTCTCTCCCTCCCCCCTCCTCTCTCTGTATCCCCCCCCCCTCTGTATTGGGTGTGTGCATGATGATGATGGCTAATGAGTTTTACACATACAAATAGTTTTATATGTACAATAAGCTCAGGAAGACCTCAGGATTGTATAGCTGTGATTGAATGTAAAAACGAGGGAGCCAGCTCCCAACATGTTTCACTCTCATATATGGGAAATATAAAGTAAGGCAAGACTTATTTTTAAAGAGTTTATGAGAGAAAATTAGCTAGACAAAAATAATAGTGCAGTAATAAAATGGATACCTTTTGTTTTAATGGGCCTGACCTTAATAAGAATCTTCATGCACCTGGAGAAACAACACAAATGAGTGTTTTTTTATATGAAAATAAAAGAATAACATATAAACCTTTATCAGAAGGATTGTAGCCTAGATCCCCTCTTAAAATTCTAAACATCCTACAAACAGGAGAGAATTAGTCTGGGGGATGATATTTATTGCCATTCATTCAAATTTACAATCATGTTTTCACTCAAAGTCCTAATTATAAAAAAAATCATGGCAAAAAAGATAAAAACAAGTAAAACATTTTCTATTAACAAAAATTAACAACAATAAACAAAGAGGTGCATCTTTGCAGATTCTCTAAATATCAAGAAAATAAAGCCATAACATAATTTCCAAGTTTTTGTTTAGTCTGAGAGTAATGTGAGAGAAGTCCCAACTTTCCAACATGCCCATAGGTAGTAGAATGTCTTGTTTTATTGTGTTGAAATGACTTCCCTGAGGAAACCTTGGGGGTTTTGGTTGAGAAGGGTAGCAGTGGCCAAAAATGACTAATTGTCACCACTAACATCCTTCTCCAAGAACAATGAATGGGAATTTCAAGAAATACTCCATGCTTGTGCATTGAGCTCTATGCGTATTTCAGTACAAATATGCATTAAAACCATTTAGAAACATTCACTGATGTTTTCTAGAAATGTATGAATGTAAAATACTTAAATTATTCCATCTTTTAGGTGATTCTTCTGTCATTTTCTCAGAGGCTCAAAAACATTTTACCTTTGGGGATGATCAAGAAAAATATGTGCTAGGAAAATGCAAGTAAATTAATTTCAGATAATTCTATATCCACAAAGCATGCAGCTGCTGGCTACAGATGAAGTGGGGGTCAACTTGCAGAGCCCCCAGCATTCAAAATACTCTGACATAATAGCATGTAAAATTAAAAAAATAAGGACGATATCAATTAAAAAGGCAAAAGGAAGTGCTGAAACTTATAGTACGGCAAGAAAAATATTCTATTTTGTGCAATTATGTGAATGAAGTTTACTATGAAATCCTTGTTGGAATTGTTGGAATATAAAAAGTGAGTTACATACAGGTAAAACTCGAAAAATTAGAATATCGTGCAAAAGTTCATTTATTTCAGTAATGCAACTTAAAAGGTGAAACTAATATATGAGATAGACTCATTACATGCAAAGCAAGATAGTTCAAGCTGTGATGTGTCATAATTGAGATGATTATGGCTTACAGCTCATGAAAACCCCAAATCCACAATCTCAGAAAATTAGAATATTATATGCAATCAATAAAACAGTACTTGGTCTGGGCCGCTTTTGCAGCAATTACTGCCTCAGTGCGGAGTGGCATGGAAGCTATCAGCCTGTGGCACTGCTGAGGTGTTATGGAAGACCAGGATGCTTCAATAGCAGCCTTCAGCTCTTCTGCATTGTTCAGTCTCATGTCTCTCATCTTTCTCTATGGGGTTCAGGTCAGGCGAGTTTGCTGCCAATCAAGCACAATAATCCCATGGTCATTGAACCAGGTTTTGGTGCTTTTGGCAGTGTGAGCAAGTGCCAAGTCCTGCTGGAAAATGAAGGCAGCATCCCCATAAAGCTCATCTGCGGAAGGAAGCATGAAGTGCTCCAAAATCTCCTGGTAGATGGCTGCGTTGACCCTGGACTTAATGAAGCACAGTGGACCAACACCAGCAGATGACATGGCTCCCCAAATCAACACAGACTGTGGAAACTTCACACTGGACTTCAAGCATCTTGCAGTGTGTGCCTCTCCATTCTTCTTCCAGACTCTGGGTCCTTGGTTTCCAAATGAGATGCAAAAAATGCTCTCATCAGAAAAGAGGACTTTGGATCACTGAGCAACAGACCAGTTCTTTTTTTCTTTAGCCCAGGTAAGATGCTTCTGACATTGTTGGTTGTTCAGGAGTGGCTTGACAAGAGGAACAAGACATTTGAAGCCCATGTCCAGGATCCATCTGTGTGTGGTGGCTCTTGATGCACTGATATCAGCCTCAGTCCACTCCTTCTGAAAGTCTCCAACACTTTTGAATGGCCTTTTTCTGACAATCCTTTCCAGGCTCTGGTCATCCCTGCTGCTTGTGCACCTTTTCCTTCCACCCTTTTCCCTTCCACACAACTTTCTTTTAATGTGCTTTGATACAGCGCTTTGGGAACATCCAACTTCGGTTGCAATTACCTTTTGAGGCTTTCCCTCCTTATGGAGGGTGTCAATGATGGTTTTCTGCACAACTGTCAGCTCAGCAGTCTTTCCCATGATTGTGATTCCTACTGAACCAGACTGAGAGACCATTTAAAGGCTCAGGAACCCTTTACAGGTGTTATGGATTAATTAGCCAATTAGAGTGGGACACTTTGAGCCTAGAATATTGAACCTTTTCACAATATTCTAATTTTCTGAGATTGTGGATTGGGGTTTTTCATGAGCTGTAAGCCATAATCATCACAATTATGACAAATCATGGCTTGAACTATCTTGTTTTGCATGTAATGAGTCTATCTCATATATTAGGTTCACCTTTTAAGTTGCATTACTGAAAGAAATGAACTTTTGCATGATATTCTAATTTTTCAAGTTTCACCTGTACTTTGAACACATATACCCATATATGTGCAGCTATTTTCAGTATGTGCTAGTAAAACTAAGGGACTAGCCATAGCCCATAAGATTATTGTAGATTTAGATAGGAATTTTTTTTAAAAAAAATCTGGGTGAAGGTAATGGCAAACTATTGCATTGTTGTCAAACACCCACCCCCCATGTGTTGGACAGCAGGAGTTAAGCTGAACTTGAATGAAATGATACCTCAATTTTTTGTTAAAAGCTTAAGCATTCCTTGAGCATTGCAAGTTGATAATATTTAACTCCTAAAGGAATTAAAGTTACACTGAACTTGAGGCAGTTGAATGCAGATCTTTGATAACCTTCTATCAGAACCATCAAAGGCATAAGGGAGGCATGCTGAACTTGGAGACAGACTGGAGGCAGATATGAATGATAAGATTTCAAAGCTTATGGATAATTTGGAGTGTGTATCTCATGAACATCATAAGTATCTGTGGGAAGGGATGTACTGAATGTGCCCAATATTATGTTCTAAATATATTTCAAGGTAATATGATTAATTAAATCTGGAGAATTACAAAAAAAACCCATTCATTTGTGAGAGATAATGTCTGTCTAGCAATTACTGATTTAGACTCTGGAATAAGTTACCTTTGTAGAATGATGCTTTAAACAACTCAAGTTATAACAACTCAATGTTATTTTTTTTAAAAAAGAAAGTTGAAATAACATGAATCCATGCTAACTATATTTGGGTTATTATTCAATTGAATGTTACAGTTTGTGGTGGGAAAAATGCCTACCTAATAAAAAAAAATCAAACCATCAAGAAATTTCATATCTTTTATTGCCCTGCATATCTCAAAGAAGTAGTGCAAAAATGGAAGATGTGGAGAGACCTGGTCCAGAGAATCACCAAGAGTCGGACACAAGTAAATGGGTATCATCATCATCATCATCATCATCATCATCATCATCATCATCATCAACAACATCACCATTACCACCATCATCTATCACTATTACAATGATCCATGCAAACGAACCCCAAACAAAGTAATATCATACATCACACCAAGATTCAAAGTAAATAACCCTAGCCATAGCCTAGCCAAGTTCTGTCAGACATGGAAGCTTTGATGTTTCAACTAAGAAATCTGTGGTACTTCAGTATGTTCTTGAACTCTACTTCCTTGACCATGTGGTCTTGAGTGGATAGGATTCAATTTCCACCACATCTGAAAGAATATAGGTTCTTTTGTCTTCTTCAGAAACATTGACTTGACATATTGTAAGAACATGGTATGGCTAGGATTATTTCAGTCTAAGAACATACTGAGGTACCACAGATTTCTTAGTTGAAACATCAAACTTCCATGTCCTCCAAATCCAAGAACTTATTCCCCTCACTCTTTTCAACTGCTTCAGACACTAACCATTCTGCTATCTCTGGAAAAAAAGAAACAGCCTTTATGATGAAGTTTATATTTAGTTCAGTATGACACTAATACAATGAAGCTAAATTTGGATGAAGCATCTACAGTACAGTTTACCACTGACTGGTATACATTAAAAATCATAGAGATGGTCTTCTTCATTTCTCCACACCAGAACCACTGGGTAATATTCAATGTTTATTGCACGCTATTATGTTACAGCTCAAAGGCAATCTCTCATTTTGATGATTTATTGCTTACTTCTTACTGCTTACATTTTGATGATTTACTTCTCTTAAGCATAGCGCCCAGCTATTTTATATAAAAAGAAGGAGGAGAGAAATCGAGTGATTTGCCAGTCTTCTTTTGAAAGGCACTTGCAGGGAAGGTTTTAAGTAGACTCCCAAACGTATAATCAGTGGAGATTTTAAATGGTTTGCCACAGAGAATGTATGTGCACTTTTTAACACAAACCTGAAGACCTGTTATTAAAAAACAATTTCCCCTTAATGCCAAGCAAAGATCAGAGCTTTAATGTGAATGGTGAAGTCATTGTGTGCAGTTGTGATTGACGTTAAAAGGCTTTGCAAATATGTGGGAGATTATTTTTTTAATAACCACTATTCTTCATGCACACCTATGGCAAGTATAGTGTGGTGTCAGGAGCACTGCACAGTTTAATAGTGACAACTATTAACTATAACACTGAGACAGCGGTAAAAGTTCAAGAAGGAAAGAAAAGCCACAAGGAATGGAATCTGTTTTAGCAGAGAAAATGCTGGCTGGAGTCTAGAATACAGATAGTCCTTGACTTACGACCACAATCGAAGCCAAATTTTTTGTTGCAAAGTGAAACATTGGTTAAGTGAGTTTTGTCCCATTTTACGACCTTTCTCATCACAGTTGTTCAGTGAATCACTGCAATTGTTAAATTGGTAACATGGTTCTTAAGTGAATCTGGCTGTTGAGATTTGCCGGCAGCCTGTGCAGATGGTAGCAGAATCGGACAGTGGGGAAGAATGGGGACCAGTCGGGGAGTCTGGAAAGGACTCAGATGAGGGTCCTGGATCCGATGAAGAGATTGGGTCAGGACCATCTGGGAGTGGGGTGCTGCCCCAGGAGCCTTCGGAGTCTGGCTGCAGCGAAGCAGAGGACTCGGGAGCCTGTTCCCATTGCGCGTGTGCGCAGAGCTGCTAGAAGGTGAGAGCAGCTGAAACAAAAGGGGAGACTCAGGAGTCAGGCTGGGAGGTGATCGCCTCTCCCATGAAGTATAAAGGACAGGCAGAGATGATGAAACCTTTGCAGGAAGCAAAGTCGTTTGTTCGGTTCAGATTCATTCTTGAAGCTCTTTGTTCTTTAGTTGGTTTTTGTTCTCGTTCATTTGACACTTCTGTTATTGGCAGCATTTCACAGGAAAGAAAGGTGGGTGCTTATCTTGAGGGACTGTTTGAGATTCATTACCATCTGGGAATGAAAATAATTCCCAGTATTGCAATAAAACAAGACTTGTTTTTAAAATAAGCGTGTGCGTGATTACGGTCTCAGAAGCCTTGGTCTGAACAGTGGCTTCCCCATTGACTTTGCTTGTCAGAAGGTTGCAAAAGGGGATCACATGCCCCCAGGATACTTCAACCGTCATAAAATATGAGTCAGTGGCCAAGCATCTGAATTTTGATCACATGACCATGGGGAATGCTGTAATGGTACGTAAAGTGTGTATATAAAGTGTGAAAAATGGTCATATGTCACTTTTTTCAGAAATCTTGTAATTCCGATCGGTCACTAAATGAACTGTTGTAAGTCGAGGACTATCTGTAGTTTCATAGTAAACCATTACACCCATACTTTGATTGCAAAGTACACCATTTAGTTGGGAAGCAAATGAAACTTGCAGTTAAAAAGTGAGAAGGGAGTATCTGAAACGCTTAAATACCAAACTGGCTATATTTGCATGACACCTGAGTGGCATGCCTCATTTTATCTTACCACATGGTGGTAGCCAGCCTTATTTTTTCCTACCACATGGTGTGGACCCAGTTATGAGGTTAGTTTATGGTTGATTGTACCATACATATTTGGAAAATTAAATTAAGAAACCCAGTTTAAATTAGCCTTGAGTAAGTGTGTTGTGCAAAGATAGTGGCTACGTCAACGGCAAAACTACAATTGAAAAATGTTTGAAAAAAGTTGCCAACTCTAAATCTCCTGGACTGTAATGAAATCTCCTGGAATGAAAACACACACACACACACACACACACACACACACAACCTTTTCAGTTCTGTACTTTTCCTAATTTCACGATATAATTTGCAAGTCTCCCAAATAACATGCTTTAAAAATGCTCTCAGATAACCAAATGGAGTACATTTTGAATTAAAAAGTATAAATACACATGTGGCCAAAAACTATTTTTTCAAGGTGCCTGTCAAATGCTATTTAAATTCTTATTTGTGAATGCATTTAAATCCTTTCCCCCTGAATATAGCAAAATGAGGACTGCCTAGGAAATTAGCACAGACTGAAAATAGGTCTACTGAGTTGCAGCTGATATGTATTGGATTGAGAATGGGTTTTTATCAAAGAATGTGGATTGTACTGCTGAGAAATCATGGATGAAGACCGAGATACAATTAAATAACATAAGGAAATTTTCCCCTCTTTCAGTTAATTTATTTCACATTATCAGTGAGCACCCCAAAGTTTCTGGTAAGATAGCAAACAAGGCAATAGTCCCCTCCTGATTTCTTAATATATTTAAAAGGAAAGCCAATGCTAGAATGTCTACTAGCCAGCAGAAAGTTCTTTTTTTCAATACTGCTAGCGATACATCACCCACCTCATTTTGTCAGATTCCTGGGTAGGGAACAAAAAAGAAAGTCTCAGGGAAAATCATACCTCAATTGGCAAACAGCAAAAATACCAGTTAGCCTTGCAAGATCTGCAAGAAGAGATAACTAGGACAGATGACTACAATGTTTTTTCCCCCTGGAACAGTTCATCCACTAGAGCTCATGGCTAGGTTTTCCAAGTAGGTCTACACCCACATGACTTCTGTCTCAATTTATCAATCAGAGCATGAAAATTAAAACGTTGTTTGGGATCCTGCTACTTTCCTCCCCTTTACCTGAAAACATGGAAAATTGTGCCATAACAGCTAACTGTATGTTATTATCCGGCCAAAATTTTGGGGAAGAGGCCTTTAAAATCACAGCATACATGTCTTATTTTAATGAGAACTGGCCAGATCTATAGCTAAAATCTATAACTAGACTCACTTATGAATTTCTGTTTGTGCATCTGTTTAGTTGCTGCCTTTCAAAACTCCTATTTCTGTGTGCCTTTTGGGGCTATCTATCTGTCAGAATATTAATGAACTGGCAGAGGCATGGTAACAAGGTCAACCAATGAACAGGCATAGCAATTAAGTCAGCCAATGAGGACTGTTTGGAAACTGAAACTGGAAGGAGCCTGTGAGTGGTTCTGTATTAAGCTCTGAACTCTGAAGCTGCGAACTAGTCTGGTCTTGTCTGCAATTCTGAATCAAAACTGAAACTGTTCTCTGCTACTCTCTCCTCTGCTTGTGTTTTGTCTGTAATTGCTACCATGTTGGAAGAATCTACTGTTGGTATTGTAAATTTACTTCATATTATTATGTATATAAAGAAGTTAATGAATCCTACTCAATCAGTTATCTGTGTGTGCTTTCTGGATTTGATTTTCTGCAACAAACGTGATACTATCCTTGTGAGGCTGCTTGATTCATTTCTTCCAGAACTTCAGGTGATTCAGCTTGACCTCAACTGCTCCAAGACCTGCTAGAGCAGGGATGTCAAACTCAAGGCCTGCGGGCTGGATCCGGCCCACGGGGTGCTTAGATCTGGCCCACGGGGCTGACCTGGAAACAATGAAGGACCATGGTGCCGCTGCCAGTGAAAACAGAGCTCGGGAGGGCCATGAGCAGCCTTCCCAGGCTCCATTTTCAGCCACAACAACTGCCTGCACAACTCTGCCAGAAAAAATAGAGCTCGGGAAGTATTGGAATGCGATATTGAAGGTTAAATCTGCCTACACTCTGGAGTTCGATCCTGACCAGCTGGCTGATTCAGCCTTCCATCCTTCCCAAGTTGTTAAAATGTGGACCCAGATTGTTGAAGGAAATATGTTGAGGGAAAACTGCTTAGAAGGGCTGTAAAATCACTAAGAAGTGGTATATAAATCTAAGTGCTATTGCTATTTGATTATTTTTGTGTATACAACTCTGCAGAAATCACATGCATTCTCCCTTTACTTATATTTTATAAATAACAATCCAGATACTCTTTTCCATAAACATGAACTTCTGCTAAAACATTTCCTTCAGTTATATTCTTTGCTCCTGGACTAGCTGCTGTATCTCATCTTTGTTTCTTTGTTTTCATCTCTCTTTGGCAGGAATTCTTCTGATGCTTGCTGACTTCTGTCTATACTCGCTTTGAAGCCAAGATCACTGACATGTGCTCTAATGATAGATCTTTGCTCTGGTTTCAGACAGTTTTCAACACTGAATTTCTTTGTTTCACTTATTTTTCCCCCTCCTTTACTGGATGCAGTTACATTGACTTTAACCAATGTTTACCAATGGATTGATTGACTGAACTTTTTCTTTTTTCTCTTGCAACTCCCTCTCCTTCCCTATGGTTAAAATTGTTGTTGTTAGTTGTGAAGTTGTGTCCAACCCATTGCGACCCCATGGATAACATTCCTCTAGGCCTTCCTGTTCTCTACCATCCTCTGGAGTCCATTCAAGCTCATGCCTACTGCTTCAGTGACTCCATCCAGCCACCTCATTCTTTGTCATCCCCTTCTTCTTGCCCTCAACTGTTCCCAGCATTAAGCTCTTCTCCAGTTAGACCTTCCTTCTCAGTAGGTATCCAAAGTATTTGAGTTTCATCTTCAGGATCTGGATTTCTAAAGAGCAGTCAGGGTTGATCTCCTCTAGGACTGACTGGTTTGATCGCCTTGCAGTCCAAGGGAATAATGGTTCCCTTGGAACCATTAGAAGGATGGTTAGAATAAGAATGAAGAATGGTTAGAATAAGCAATCTTAATAGCCTGTCACAATCAAAAGCAACCTAGAACCAATCCATCTCCTTTTAAAAACATGGCTGAGCACAGAAAAGTATAAAGCCAGTTTGGTCTAGTGGTTAAGGCACCAGGCTAAACCAGGACACTGTGAGTTCTAGTCCTGTCTTAGGTATGAAAGCCAGCTGGGTGACTTTGGGCCTATCATTCTCTCTCAATCCAATCCATCTCACAAGGTTGTTGCTGTGGTGAAAATAGGAGGAGGAGGGTGTGCTGGATATGATTTCTGCCTTGAGTTATTTGTAAAAATAATAAAGGTGGGATTAAAAAATAAATAAATAATAAAGTAAATAAAATTTTGGAATCTCAATGCCTGGCTGATGTTGCCTGAGCATAGAAGCTAAGCAGACCTGGTGAGAAATTTCATTCAAAGAGTTCACATGTTCCAAAGGATCAACTGAGACTTTGATACTTAATTCTTTGGCTGATTTCTAATGCCTTTAGAGCTTCTTGGTGATTGTCAAACAGAATTCTCACATCCTAATTATTTTAATGTTTTAAGGCATGTGGGAGCAAATCTAGAGTTTGTGGCAAGCTATTATCACTTATTATCACTTGAAACCAATTCCATTGAGACACAGCTGCCAATGCTATAATTTTATAGACCATGGAAGTCTTTTAGTAATTTATCATCATCAAAATGGATGGAGTTCAAGTGTGTACATATTTTTAAGGATCTATTTAAAATGCAGTTTGCAAAGATTTAAGCTGCATCTGGTTTTTTAGATTTAACCATAGAACCAAACCTTTCATTGGAAGCAGCTATACATAAAGCCATTCCGAGGAATATAAGCATTAAAGCGCTTTGGTTCATCTTTTGCAGAAAACACCAAGCAACAGGAGAATAGCAATAATGATCAGCTTTATAAATTGTAGTTTGAATGGTTTCGCCCTGTCAGAGCAGTAAAAATATGATCAATTCCTGAGGTAGAAACATTGATTCTGTACCTTCTTATATATATTTTTGATTTTTAATCCCACCTATATTACTTTTATAAATAACTCAAGATATCTAATATAGCTAATATTCCTTCCTCTTCATATTTTCCCCACAACAAAAATGTGTGAGGTGAGTTGGGTTGAGAGACAATGACTGACCTAAAGTCACCCAGCAAATTTCGTGCCTAAAGCGGGACTAGAATTCACAGACTCATAGTTTCTAGCCTAGTACTTTAACCACTAGATCAAATTGGCTCACTTATGCATTCATTATACATTTATATATACCTAGGTGATAATCCAAGTGATTTAATGCATTCTTCTTCAGGTCAATCTCAGTTCCAGGTGATAGCAGGCAAACCTCTATTTTGCTTTCTTGGTAACAATATGGAAGCGTGCAGAAAAATATTGGCTTGAGCTTTTCCCTTGTCACATGAACTGGTCTTCTGTGATTGGGCAAAAACTTCCCAAAACATTAAGAAATCATAGTGCTTGACATAAAGACAAACAATTAAACACACCAACCCCATACCTTGAGTCTACTCGTGCTGTAACTATTTTACAGCATAGTTACCAAGAACAGTTTATTAACAGCAAATACAAATCAATTCAAGGAAGCTTTTTATTGAGGACAGGATCTATAAAACCACTGTGTGATATTAGCAATAAAAAGGAATGATGACACACAGGGATTATTTGTGAAATGCTGGTTTAGCAAGCAATCAAGGGTGAGAATTGTTGCATTTCCTACCCATTTTTTTTCCCTCTCCAGAAGCTCCTTAGCATCATTTTTTAAATTAATAATAAAGCTCAAATAAGTTCAAAAATACCTCCCGTGAAAATAGGAAAAATGTGGAGGGGGGGGGATGAAAGAGGGGGAGTGCTACACAAATGCTTTTATTTTTCAAATTTTTATTTCATTAGAACATTAAATTTCATAGAAATTTATAGAGAGAGAAAGTACAAAATATTGATTGCAATGATCAGTGACTAATGAGTTTATATTATAATCTGTGTACATATCCTTGAAGATCATTCAGAAGCTCAGAGTGCAGCAGTATAGGCAGTTCTTGGGGTCCCTAGGATGACCTAGGGGAGGTGGTGAGATTCAACTGGTGTAACAATTGGTTCGGTGAGCGTGCACTTCACGTGTGCACATGCACACCAATTGCGTGCTTTGCACGCGTGCTCTACATCTAAAAAAGCCCACTTTCCACTAAATTACTTACTTTCTACTGCAGCCCCAGTGACTGAAGCAGCTGAGGCGTGGCAAATCACTCTGCCACGTGAATCAGCTATGCTAAAAAATACCAGGAAATAAAGCACAAGAAAGAGCAAGGATGGGTGGGCAGGCCAAACACTCACCGGAACTACCAGTTCAACCAAACTAGTCCGAACTGGTAGAATCCCATCCTTGCCTAGGGGCTGCCACAAAGAAGATCTCCAAAACACCAGAAGGCAAGATGAGAAACAATGGATGGAAACTCATTAAGAAGAGAAGCAACCTAGAACTGAGGAGAAATTCCCTGAGAGTGAAAACAACCAGTGGAACAACTTGCCTTCAGAAAATGTGGGTGCTTCATCACTGGAGGTTTTTAAGAAGAGACTGGACAGCCCCTTCTCTGGAATGATATAAGATCTCCTGCTTGGGCATGGGGTTGGACTAGAAGACCTCCAGGCTCCCTTCCAAATCTATTATTCTCTTCTGACCCATATTACACCACTGTTCCATGAGCTCCAACTGGCTGCCAGTCTGCTTCTGGGTACAATTCAAGGTGTTGGCATCTTGAAAGCTCTGCGTGGTATTGTGACCAGCTTACCTGAGGAACCACCTCACTCCACTGGGACTGGCAGAGAAGGCATATTGCAGACCCTGTCAGTCAAAGGATTCTGGCTGGCAGGGTCCTGGAACAGGGCCTTCTCTGCCGTGGCACCTGCCTTTTGGAACACCTTACCCCCTTGAGGTGAGATTGACTCTCAAACCCCTGTCCTTCCACAGGAATTTGAAGACCTGGCTTTGCCAGATGGCTTGGGGCTCCAACCGGGGAGCATCACATTGAAAGGGGTGTGTGTGTTGAATTAAAAAGCAACCCCACCTAGTTTTATCCTTTTAAAGATATGTATTTGTTAGCATGTTTTAATGCTGGAAGCCACCCAGGTCATTTCATTATGAAATGGGCAGTAAAAAAAAATTAACAAATGAATATACAACATACAGAGCCTTTTTAATATAGTGATTAAGACATCAGACTAGACAAGCCACTTCTAAAAAATACTGCCCAGAAAACTAAGAAAGAATTACCGAGAGTTTTAAAAAAATGCCTTAAACGCACAACTTTTAAGCACTTATATGACATATTATGATATACTATTTTTTATTCTACTTTTAACTATACAATATGGAATATTTTAACCCTATTACTTTGCATTTGCAATGTAACCACAAGTTTATATTGTGACACACAAATTTGTACTGGGAACAGCTGCAGAAACCCTTTTTTTTTTCCCCTGCACATGATATGTCAGAAATGAGAGGGAACATTTCCCAGAAAGGAATTATTGAAAAACCAGTCTACTCACCAGTTCTTCATTCTGCCATGGTTGTCCTTTCTGCTTTTCACAGAGCCATCTTCACTCCACCATTTCTTCCCCAGAAGAATACATATTAATCAATATGCATTCCCTGGAATCTCCTGTGCAAGAAGGATCAGGTTTTTCACATGGGGGTAGATCCTTTCCATGAGCCACCAAGCAGGATATTAAAAGAGGAGATTACATCTCAGAGCATGCAAGCTTAAATCGGGACAATAATATGACTCCTGTTGCTCTATCCATGAAAGAGAGGTTTTGTCGATCAGTACGTGGATACCTTTGTGATTAATGAAATCCATTGAAATTTGAGGTAATTGAGGGAAAGGGATCATTCTGATACTTTTATCTACTAGGAAACTGCTAGGAGAATACTCAAAGACCAATTGCACTAATAGTTGTTGATAAAATAAAATGGGAAGCAAACCTGTCCATAATGTTCTCTGTTCAAAACAGATGAATAGTCATATCAGCAGTTATCTAAAGAAGCTTTGTATGTCCAGTTCCGGGAAGTTGATGGATAAACTTGCATGTGCAGCTTCTATGTAGACCAAAAGCTGTGGTTCTAATACTGTACAGTAGAACCTCTGATCATGACCATAATTCATTCCATAACTTTGGTCGCAACTCAATTTGGTTGTGACCTAAATCTAATTTTGGAAATTTGGTGCTTACAAAAAAAAAAAAAAATGGCATGGAAGGGGAAACTGGCCATGAAAAAAAAAATGTGATTCTTTTTTGGTCAGAACCCGATTTGGTCATGGTCAGAAGCATTCATGACCAGAGGTTCTGCTGTATCTAACTTTTCTCTTGGCCTACCTTTTTTTGTTCCCTAAAGTGTTATATCAATATAGCATCAAAGCATCATGCAGGTGAAGAAGGAAATAACAGAGGATACACATAGACTTTCAGAGGATGTAAGTCTAAGCCACATATTCCTAAGCAGCATTTCTTTCTGGACTAATGCAAATGCAAATCAGACTAAAAATGTTCATCTCCATCCATCATTTTCTGGGAAGCTTCAGGGAAAGGTTAATTGGTAGCACATTGGTACAATTAGCATATGACAATGATTTTGCAACTCAAGGGAAGTAGACTCTATTTCTAAATCATTTTATTGAATACGTACATACATCTGACAAGTTTTGCTCTGGAGACCAATAGATCCTTCCCTTACTTCTCCCATATGATTGATTGCAAATATATGTATTTATGGTAAAGGTAGTGTGTTTATCTCTTGGGAAGAAACGTCAAGATTCATTACTAGCAACAGCCATAGAGGACCTTCAGAATCCCTTAAGGTTCGCATAGTACAATAGCATGTCCTATTTGTGCAGTTTCATAACAATTTAGAAAGACAATATGATTGTCTTTCTAAATCTAAAATCTACATGTAAAAGTAAAGAGTTAATTCCTGGGGATTGTGCTGGACCAATTTTCTTGATAGAAAAAAAAAATGGGTTGCTGTTGCTTTACTTCAGGAGTGGGGTCTTCTCCCCTCCTCCCTCCCCATTTCCCTAACCTAGCCAATAGTATTTGAAATTCCCAGATAGTGTCACATACTATCCAGGGCTAAACCTGAACTAACTTTTAAGATTAAGTACAGTTAGAAATGAGGGACGCAGCGGCTCAATGGCTAAGACACTGAGCTTGTCGATTAGAAAGGTCAGCAGTTCGGCGGTTTGAATCCCTAGCGACGCGTAACAGAGTGAAGTCCCGATACTTGTCCCAGCTTCTGCCAACCTAGCAGTTTGAAAGCATGTAAAAATGCAAGTAGAAAAATAGGGACCACTTTGGTGGGAAGGTAACAGCATTCCGTGCACCTTTGGCATTTAGTCATGCGGCCCCATGACCAGGAAGATGTCTTCAGACAGTGCTGGCTCTTTGGCTTTGTAATGGAGATGAGCACCGCCTCCTAGAGCCAGAAACAACTAGCACTTATGTGCGAGGGGAACCTTTACCTTTACCTTTTACAGTGGGAGATAATCCTCAGCTTACAACCACAATTGGGTCCAATATTTTTGTTGCTAAGTAAAGCAGTTGCTAAGTTGGGTTTTGCCTCATTTTATGATGTTTTTGCTACAGTTGTTAAGTGAATCACCGCAGTTGTTAAATTAGTAGCGTTTATTAAGTGAATCTGGCTTCCCCCTTTGACTTTGCTTTTCAGAGGGTCGTGAAAGGTGATCACATGACCCCAGGAGACTGCAAACATAACAAATACTATGGCAATTGTCAAATGTCCTGATTTTGGTCACATGACCATATGAATGGTGCAATAGTGCTGCAAGTATGAAAAACAGTCGTAAGTCACTTTTTTCTGTGGTATTGTAACTTTGAACAATCAGTAAGCAAATGGGTGTAAGTCAAGGTCTACCTGTACTTGCTAGGGCTATGTACCTAGAGAGATCCACTTTCAGGTCATCAGTTCTTGAGATAAGATTAGTCTAGAGAGGAACTGCACTCTACTATTGGCAGCTGTGCCTTATTGGGGAACTTTCACACAAAAGAGAGGAAAGTTTCTTAATTCCTTCCTAGCCTATCGGAAAATATTAAAGAGAGGAAACAGAGGAAGCACAAGCATAGGGAAGGTAGAAACCTCTTGCAGATCAGTTTCTAAAGGATTCTTCTTCCTTTCTAGATCAAACTTTAAACTGCCTAAATGAAGCCACCTTCTTGGCTTTGTTATTAGCCAAAAATCAGTCATTATTGGTACATATTTCTGGTAGTAGTCGACATACCAGTAGAGGGGCCAGCGTCTGTGTCTCTTCACATTCATACAGCATTTTGTTATCCGCTAAGAAATCCTACAATTTAGCATATTGGTTTTACTTTTAGGCACTCCAACTCTCAACCTATTCAGTGTCTTCCAAGTAGGATAAGGGAGGTCAGATCCTTCAGCCATATCCCCCTTTAATATTCTTTGTTCAGTGGTCTCTTTCCTCCATCTTTGAATTCAAGCAGGGATGGAGAACAATGGCCCTTTTATGACTTGTGGACTTCAACTCCCATGCTGGCTCACGAATTCCAGGACTTGAAGTTTACAAGTCATAAAGGAGCCATCGTTCTCCACCTCTGATGTAAGGCAACAGGCACCATTTTGCTGGGTGGAATAGTAGTGGATTATCCATTCCTGCTGACATCCTAGTCAATAACAATACAATTATAAATCTAGCAAAATGGTTCTTTTTGTAATTATAGTAATACTGTTTCGTTATTATATTACTATTTGTGGTAGTTTAGAGAATAAACCAGAAGTGGTATTTTGGTAGCGAAAATTTTGAGTAGTTTGGAGAACTGGCAAATACCATCTTTGACTGGCCCTGCCCCTATCTATTCTCTTCCTCCCAAGTCCCAGCTGATTGGTTGGGTCTCCCTTTGTTGCCTTGCACAGGAAAACAGAGCTGGAAAACAGGTTAGTGAGGTGGGGAGGAAATGGGATTTTGTAGTAACCTTCCACAGGAGTGCAGAGGGAATGGAGATTTTGCAGTATCCTTCCCATGCCATGCCCACCAAACCATGCCCACAGATCAGGTAGTAAAAAGTTTTGAATCCCACCACTAGAACAAACTGCTAATAGTTTTTTTTAAAGAAATATTAACTATGTGAAGTTAATATTTGAAATTTAATCAAATGATTTTTTAAAAAATAAATGAAGAAGTTATCACATTATTAGTCTAATATGAATGTATTTATATTATTTTCCCTTGTACTTTGTGGACTCAAAACTTCCACTGATTGTCTCTTCAAGTAATTCTTTACTGGGTAATTTAAAATGTCCATTTGGTGTCACTGAAAAAAGTCTTTTAATTTACATCCATGAGATATCTTTCATAATGTAGTGTAGGCTACTTGTTAGTGTGAACGAATATCTATTTTCTTCTTTTCCCCAGCTTCTTAGTTATTTGTGATAATTGCATTGTGTTTCTTATTTTCTGTTCCTGCGGTATAACTGATCTATTTATTTTGTGTTCAATTTGTAGCAAGTTTTAAAGGTTGCCATCATTCTTTGCTATAATGTGGTTTGAGCTTTATTCTGCAACTTTTACCTAGGGATTTATATTTTCAAAGGATGCTTTATTAAGGTTTATTACAGCATAAAATACAATGAAAATAAAGAATTTTTAAAATAAAAGTAGGAGAGGGATGTGCAAGATTAAAAAAAAGAGAAGAGAAAAAAGATGTTGACTTTTGACACTTTTCAACACATACAAGACTAATACATTGTTATATAAAGAAGAAACTGCAGGCAAACAAATAATAATCCAGCTTCTGAACAACAATTGTTGATATGATCAGAGTATATGAAAATGATGAACCCTACCACTGGACTCATTTATTTCAAATCTGAATTACCAGTGAATCTTTTCTCCTACAAGTTTGGATCGGGAAAAAATACAGGTTCCAGGAGCTCAAATATTTAAAGGCCCACTGATGCCATTAAATCAGTTGGAAAGATTTTTCAAGCATATTTAAAAGAAACTTAAGAAAGAGTCTTGATGAAGTACCTGTGATCCCTCCACACACAAGAATTATTAAAGAAAAACTTACCAAAAATGGCTCTAGGGTCTATGCAAATAACGCTCAGGAAGAAACTTTAATCAAATGAAAAGCATATATATACTATTATGCGCTGCAATTTCCTGAAACTAACAGGAGTTCCTTTTAGGAACATCATAGGTGGTACTTCTAAATGTGTTATTTTTGTTCTGTATAAAACCTTAGGCATCAGCCATTGTTCAAAAATCTTGCAGAGGAAGAGTGAGTCTCTAAGAATCATATACATCTATTCATGGGAAATTGTTTCCAATTGTATTAAAGAAAAAGAATATTGTGAAATAAAAATAATGCCAATTTAAAGAAAAGGAGAAAGTAAAAGGAAAGAAGCATGATAAGTAAATAGGAGGAAAGGAAATAAAGAGAAAAAAATACAAAAAGGGACAAGGGAAAAGATATAAAGGAGTGGCTTCTGGTCTTATACATACTTCTGGTTTTATGTAAATGCATTTATATTTTATCCTCTCTTTCTAAAGTTGCTCGTGGGAAATTATTTCTGGATAAGAGTTTTTGCAATATGTGAAGTAACAATACAGTAGTTAAATCCACTAATGTTTTCATTTTTTGAAAATCATCATGAATTTTGCTGTGATTCCTAACCTTGAGAAAGCAGATCATGACTTGGGATGCCCCTAGGTTCATAATGTAGTTACTGATGAATATACAGGTATAGGCTCTAAACCAGCTTCAATTGATATGCCAGTTGTGGCCTTGCCTGGACTGAAAGGACAGTGCAGATGTACTTCATCAACTCATACCTATGTGTAGACTCATGCAATGCACTTTACATGGGGCTACTTTTATTGCTCACCTGAAATTACAAAGGGCAATGAAAAAGCACATCATACAATTGGCAATGAACATAATTATATATATATATTAGAAGTTTTTTCCATGATATACATGTTTATTGTCAATTGTATGATATATATGATATGAAGCCAGGACGTGATGGTTTTCTTTTATAACATCATTATGGAACAGCCTTCTGTTCTGAGGGTTACTTAAAACTACCAAAAACTGACTTTATTCTGGAGTCTCTTTGGGATCTGAATGATACTTTGCTGTTATTCTATTAACCATGGGGTGCCACATAGGTCAAGACATTCCTCTCTTGTTTGTATTTACTTCTGGTTTGTTTTTCCTTTTCTACCCAATCACATTCCATTTGCCTTTGGCATAAGTGCACCATCATGCCTACCATCCCTGTCCTATTGTCCCCATTTATTTGTACCTATTTCCTATTTCCTACTCATGTTTATACTTATACCTATTATCTTGTAAGTGATTGACAAATAAAAAAATAAAATAAATGAATAAGCAAGAATCACCTGAATTGAGGGGAATGGGACCAGTTTCACTGCCGTTGTTTGCTTACTTGTTTTGTTTTCAAATTGGGAAGCATGCATAGGTGGGGAGACCACAGATGGCTGAGAGATACAACACTGGAACAAAAGGGGGAAAACCCACCCTGCCATTTTGAAAAAATAAACTCTATAGCATCACAAACTTCTAATGCACCCGGTGATGGAGAAAGATTTCTAAGAAAACTGGGTGGGAGAATAGAAAGTATTAATGTATATATTTGTGCCTCAGGTAACTTGAGGGACCATCTCACCCCACTGTGTGGGATACAAAATAAACACAGTCACAAAAAACAGGTGAAGCCCCTTTTATTTCTTCACTTTGCTTCCAAGTTCCAAATATCCTTGACTGGAGACAAAAAACTCCCACACGAGCAGTTACCAGAAGGAGGAAAATGCTGTTTAAATTATAAGGAATAAACTACAACACAAACCAGGCAAGATAAGGGCTGGAGGATGTCCACAGATATCAGAGCACACATTGGGAAGGACGCCAAACTCAGAGAGAAACAATAAACTAAAGATATTTCCAAGCTTTGTTTCCAGCACTCGCCCATACACATGTTCATCCTCTTATCCAGTTGTCACAGCTGCAGCCCATGAAGAGGATCAAAGCCCTCTCCTCCCCAATAGTCCATGTCTCTCCCTTATCCTCTCCTCCCTGCGTGCCCTAGGATGGAGAGGAGATGGGCCTGGGTCCTCCTCTGACTATCCAGCCAGCCTCTGCCCTTCCCTAGCCTCCTCCACAACCTCCAGAACCACACTTCCACTCCCTATTGGCTGTTCCTCCTCTCCCTCAGAGTCAGTCTCCACCAGGGGCATGACACACTGGGATTAGCCTGTTCCTGTCATGCCAGAAAAGGAGGACTTTTGTGGGTCCTGTCCAGACAATTATTCTTTCTGGTGGGGTTCAGGAGGAGCGCCTTCTCTGTTGTTGCTCCTGCCTTCTGCAACATCTTGACCCTTAATGTGAGGTCGGCCCCAACTCTCCAATCCTAATGGCCTAAAAACATGGCTGTGCCAGTTGGCTTGGAGCCTAATGGGGGAACAGCACAGTAGGGGTGGTTGATTGAGTAACAGTAATTCTCACCTACCCCCATGTCGCCCCTGCCCTACCCACATGTCCTTAAATTTTAATTTTTGGATTTAATGTATGTTTTAATGTAGATATATATTTTATGACAATAGATATAATAAATAAATAAATTATTAATAAATGTATCTGGTTTTAAGTGGTTATCATAATATCTTGGATTGGGAGGGTGGCTGGCAAGAACCCAATTTAAGGGTCATGGTGGACAGACATGATCTGGAAAGAAAACGGTGCCACAAATGGAAATTTATTAAGTATTTTTATTTATAGTTATTTCCTATATATTTTTAAAATAAATTTTGGACTTTCAGCCTCAGCTTTTTGGTATGCATAGCATGACCCTAACTGCAATGCTGACAATACTTGTGTTTTAATTGAGAACCCAATCAGTTTCCAAACCAGCAGCAGAAGAAGAATTTCTAATGTGCTTATTTTCAGACTGGCTTAAGCCCCAAATCACTGAATTATTTATCATGCTACCGTTCAGGACTTTCTACAATAGATGATTCAGCAATACCACAAAGTCTATATTTTCAGTCCACCCCAAATCAGATTAATTAATTCGTTATTCTGTTCAGCAAATTTATCCCCTTTACAGTTGATAAATGAATCCTTCCTGTGGTAATGATAGTCGACACCACCCAACACACTAATAATTTTCAACCAGGTAGATTATTCTGGGATTTAATTGCAATATTTATGATCACGTATAAGGTACAAAATGTTACCCAATGCTCCCATTGTTCTAATGAAATAGTTCCAACTGTTTGCCATTAAGGGTTGATTTATCTCATTAATATTTTGAACTAGTGACATAGAAGAGACAGCAGATGAAAAGCTGTGGACTTCCTTCCTTCCTTCCTTCCTCCCTCCCTCCCTCCTTCCCTCCTTCCCTCCCTCCCTTCCTTCCTTCCTTCCTTCCTTCCTTCCTTCCTTCCTTCCTTCTCAGAGAAATCATTTCATTTAGTTATACACAGGGAGATGTTTGGGTGCTACTCTGCATATATTATCTTCTTCCAAAATATGTAAGACATAAGATTTTGAGCACAATAAGACAAGATAGCCTTAGTGTATATTCGCAATACCGTACATTCGCAATAAGATGTATTTCTAAATATGTCACCAATATTGATAACAAATAAGGAACCATAGACTGTCGATAATAGCTTTTTTTTTAAGCTAGTTTTTAATCGTTTTCTTTTTCTTTTTTTTCTGTGTGTTGTGTATGTGTTTGTTTGACATTTTAGTTGTATAATCAATAACGTTTGTTTTTAAAAAAGAAAAGAAAAAAAAAGACAAGATAGCCTTAAAACCCTTTCTCATCCAAAAACTCATCCATGACAATAAGGGTTATTAACAAGGAAGTCCTCAAATTTCATGATCCCTTTTCTTTGGATTTCTTCTTTTTATTGCAGCTTGAATAATAGTAAACATAGTTATCATAATTCATTATTATGTTGTTGATCCTCGTGTTTGTCCTTGTTATATGCGGGATCTGCTTGTTATGCACTGCACCCACTTGAGTTCACACAATCAGATTTTGTTTTTCAGCCAGTTTGTTGTCTCAGAGTCAGGATTGATCATTATTAATTCATCATTAATTACCTTTATATATTAATTATTAATGATCACATTAAGACAAGTAAATAAACATGTTATTCAAAACATCTCAATATATGGCAATTTGCCGAAATGAAAATGGAATATCTCAAAAATAATGGAAATTTAATTATTAAAAGCAGAAACTTGAAATTGGAACTTGGAAAATTGAGGGGGTAGGGATGGGAAAAGCACTCCATGGACATTTTTTGAAAGAATCTGCAGAAAAATCTGATGACCCTCAAACATAGCAGTGACGTTAAGAAAAGAAACAGAATGAATGCTTTTTGCTGCCCAAGATAAAAACATTATAAGTATTATCTAATGTTTGCATAAAAAGCAAACAATAGTATGTTCAGGGACAGTAAATACAGTTTGTGTCAAAATAAGGGATCATACAGTTGACCATATAACAATCAGATGCAACAGAATTGCACAGAATGTTTACCAAAAAATGGCATGATTGCTTAGATATTATACCAGCATCCATATAAAAAGGGCAAAGCACGGCCAATAAGAATTACCGGAAATGAAATCATCAATAAAGTCCTTGAAAATGATAGAATATGAAAGCAGAGGTTTTAAAATTCAGCCAAGCTGATCAACATAACAGAGGAGGCACGATTGTCATTGAAGAGATAACAGATAACAGATGATCAGAGTTGGAAGGGACCTTGTAGGTCATCTAATCCAACCCCCTGCCCAAGGAGGAGACCCTACAAGAGGATCATGATTGTTTTACTGATGTATAAGTAATCCTTGACCTATGACCACAATTGAGCCCAAAATGTCCATTGCTAAGCCAGACAATTGTTAAGCGAGTTTTGCCTCATTTTAAGACCTTTCTTGCAACAGTTGTTAAGTGAATCACTGCAGTAGTTGTTAATTTAGTCAGTTAAGTGAACCTGGCTTCCCCATTGACTTGGCTTGTCAGAAGGTCACAGAAGGTGATCACATGATCTCGGGGACTGTGAGGAAACAGCAGGGAGAAGGGGGCGAAGTTGACATTCTGAGACACAAATTCAGACTCTAACATAGAACGTTATTTAGAATATTAACATACCTATTGTTGGCATCACACAATCCCCAGCAAGAGTTATATGTACATGCAGGGGTGGGATTCTACCAGTTTGCACCTATTCACTAGAACCAGTTGTTAACACTCTAAGCAGTTCAGAGAACCGGTTGTTAGAAGAAATTACTGGCCTAATCCTGTAAGGAAGGCAGGGAGGAAACATTCTGGTGTTGCTTACAGAAACTGCCTCTCCGTTAACCCTTATTACATTCTTGGCAGGACTAGACTTCCTGTCTCAGGAACTTCTCTGGAGTTTTCTTTCCCTCCTTTTCTGGTACTTTGCTTGTGTGGAATGACCATTTAAAGTTACAGTGGCACTGAAAAAAGTGACTTATGACCATTTTTCACACTTATGACTGTTGCAGCATCCCCACAGTCATGAGAAGCAGGTGAGGAGATGCATGCCTCAATGTGAGTGATATTGAGTTGGCCACACCCAGCCAATAACATGACCACCAAGCCACATCCACCCAGTCACATGACCACCAAGCCACACCCACCAACTAAGCCATGCCACAGAACCGGTTGTTAAAAAATTTGAATCCCACCCCTGTGTACATGCAGAGGAAAGATGTTAATAGGAACTTCAGGTTAAACTAGGAATAGATGATCTAGTAGTAGACAAGCTCTTGTTTTTGTAGGATGTCCTCCAGCAGTCTGTTCATGTCAGAATATTATTTAAAATGTTATTCAGAATATTAATATAGCAATTGTTGCCATTACACAATGCCCATCAAGAGTTATATGAACATGAAATATATCAATAGGAACCTCAGGTTAAACCAAGGACAGGGAGATATGCTCTAGTAATAGGAAGGGCTTCATTTAATTTCTTTGAGAGGTCAAGAGTGAAATGAAGTCATGATGCAAAATAGGTGAATATTTACTACATGCAATTCCCAATTTCAACTCCCCCCTTTTTTTAATCTTGGGAGTTTGTTTTATTTAGCTATACATTTATTTAGTTATACACCTTATATCTATATTAAGGCTTTTTGTCTTAAACATTTCTGTGTTTTATGTAGCGAAACAATTTGCAGTCCATGTTCAACAATCATGGTCAGAAAAATCTGGTGAGGGAATGCAAAATGTAGATCAGTGTGGGAATAAACTTTGACTTGAGTATTGGGTAATGATTAGTCTAAGATCTTATACATACATGCTTGCTTGAAGGTCACTGAGATAGTGTAAGGAAATTAAAAACAAACACTAGAAACAATCAAGCAGCTCAGACAACTGTAAACAAGTCTGTACTATATCTAATTATTGTAATCCACAATGTGACTATACTTGCTATGCTAAAAATCTCAATAAAAGGGAGCACTGGAATTTGCTCTGGGCTCTCATCCCGAGAACACTCGCTTGTGTCTTATCTAACTGTATATCTTGGCCTAGGATCATGATGCACTGAGGGAAAAACAGTGGACTTACAACCAGGGAATTGGTAAGAAGATGAAAATAATAATAAGTATGTCCTACTCTGCCATCTTCAGTAATTATGTAGTCATCCGTTTCTTCTATAGCATCACAGTTGGACTTCCTTAAATATACAATGGGTCAACATATTTGAGTTCACCTTAATTTGAAGCCCAAAATTGGAAGTGAGATAAAGTCTTTAAAATTGATTATGTGCCCTTGGGTTGTTTTCAGCTCCTAGTGACTATGTAAATAGATTGTTCTTCATGAAGATGTATTTCTAACTCTGCCTTTCAAGTCTCCCAATGGTGCTCTCACTGCCACTGTAACTGAGTCCATCCACCTGTTCTTCTCTTTCCTTCCACCTTACCCAGCATTTTTTCCAGACAGCTAGCTCTGCACATAGTGTGTCTGCGATAAAATGATTTGAGCCTGGTCCCTTATGCCTTGAAGGGGTACTCAGGATTGATTCGTTTGAAGATTTATTGATTTGCTTTCTTGTCTGTCTGTTATATTCTTAGGAATCTTCTCCAACACCAGAGTTTAGATATTAATGCTCTTCCTAGCAGGCATTTTTAGAGTCCAACTTTCCCTTCCACAGAGTATCATGGGGAATGCCATGACTTGCATAGTTCTGATCTTTGTGAGCATAGACGCATCGAAGGATTCAAATATCATTTCCAAGGCCTTCATGGTAATTTGTGGCATATTTTTTGAGTGCCTTTTCCTTTATTGTTTATAAATATATCTAAAAGAGCCCCCTGGTGGAACAGTGGTTAGAATGCAGCATCGCAGGCTAACTCTGCCCACTGCCTGGAGTTCGATCCTGGTGAGCTCGAGGTTGACTCAGCCTTCCATCCTTCAAAGGTCAGTAAAATGAGAACCCAGATTGCTGGGTGCAATATGCTGACATTGCAAACTGCCCAGAGTATACTGTGTAAAGCATTATGGAGCAGTACATAAATCTAAGTGTGAAGGGCTATTATAATTGATTTTAAAAGGCAGATGCTCCCACCATTTTGAAATCTTTGTTGTTCTACCTGTAATCATTAGTTTGGCCTTCTGTATATTTGATTTTAGATCCATTCTTTTCAATGTGCTCTTTTACTTTTATTACTATGGCTTGAATACTTTTTGCATTTTTAACTATCAGGGTAAGGTTATCAGCATAGTGCAGAAATTGATGTTTCTTCCTCCAATGAGATTTACATAGAACAGCCTTTCTTACTTTGAGGGTCTTCCAGACCATGGCAGGATATCCAGCCTGCATTTGTCTGTATTATATTTTCCTCATCATTTGAAATGGAATGTGAATACAATGGCAATTCTGAGATGTTTAGTTTGCTTTCCTACAACTGATTAATAGAGAGAATAATTTGCCTTTGCCAGGCATTGCTGATGGACTATATGTAGCTGCTCATTTTGTAATTCTGGAGATGTACGAGATACCACATTACTCATAGCTATAGCAACTAATTAAGATGTGAACGATTGTTTCAGAGCAAAGTAGGGACAACTGAGCCATTACAATAGATGGGAAATAGGCAGAAGAAGCATAGGGGAAGGAGAGAATAAAAGAAGCCAAGAATCCTGAAAAGTAACATAAATTGTAACAAGAGATTAAATCAATAGAGTGCAAAAATAATTGCTCATTTCTCTTGGATATGAATGTAGACAGATATGGTTGCTCTAATAGAGAGGTCATGCAGCATCAATTCTCTTATACCACGCATTCCTGTAAAAACTAGGGGAAGCGTTTTGGCAGTTGTGACACACTGTCCCACTTGACTGTATTCAGGAAAGTGTTCAGATGTCCCAACTATCCAGATACTTGATTTATTTGGAGATTTAGCTGTTGGTAGGCTTCCTTGCCTTACATACTGATATTTTTCCAAAAAGATCGTGCTCAGCATGCAAAAATTATTAGGGAAGTCCAAGAATTTCATGTTTTCCTCTATTAAATTAAAAATGCAAACACACACACACACACACATATATATATACATACATACATACATACATACATACATTCATATATGGCATTCAGCTTTGTTCGGGTATTTTCCCATGTCATGGTAGTTGTGCTTTTAAAGTTGTAGCAACGTTTCGCAGAATCTCATCTGCCATCATCTGGCTTCTGATGGTAGATGAGATTCTGCCGAAACATTGCTACAACTTTAAAAGCACAACTACAATGATGTGGGAAAATACCCGAACAAAGCTGAATGCCATACATGTAAGTACCCGCAAAAACTTAAGAAAACATACATACATATATACATACATACATACATACATACATACATACATACATTCAGCTTTGTTTGGGTATTTTCCCATGTCATTGTAGTTGTGCTTTTCAAGTTGTAGCAACATTTTGGCAGAATCTCATCTGCCATCATCTGGCTTCTGATGGTAGATGAGATTCTGCTGAAACATTGCTACAACTTTAAAAGCACAACTACAATGACGTGGAAAATACCCGAACAAAGCTGAATGCCATACATGTGTAAGTACCAAAAAACTTAAGAAAACACACACACACACACACACACACATATATATATATATATATATATATATATATATATATATATATGTATATGTATATTATATATATATATATTTGTTTTCTGAGGTTCTCGCGGGTATTTATATGTGGATCTTTGGTTGTTCGGGTTTTCTCCCGCGTAAGATTCGAAGTATCTAGGCAACGTTTCGACGAAGTCTCATTCATCATCTTCAGGCTTCTGTCTCCGGCTCTGTGCTTCTCAGAGTAATGGAGATTGCAGCTGCTTCCTCCTTTTAACTGCCAGTGGGGGTGGGACTTGATTGGGTGGGGGTTTGGCTGTGTTCTGATTGGTTGGGGGGTTAGCCGTGTTCTGATTGGTTGGAGGCGTGTTCTGTTCAGGTGGGGGCTTGGTTGTGCTCAGGTTAGTCTTAGTTGCTGGGAGATTTGAGCTGGAGAGTTGTGATCTTGCTGTTTGGCTTCTAGTTCGTGGTCCTGCTGCATCTTCATAGTGGGTGTCGGTTTGCTTCATGTATGGCTCAGAGGGGTTTGAAGTGGGTAGTAACAGCCATCCAAAACAAATACAACCCCCCCAAGCACATCCTAGATCTAACCAACCACTGCCTATCCAATACTTACTTCACCTACAATGGACAAAAATACAAACAAATAGAAGGAGCACCCATGGGATCACCCCTCTCACCTGTTATCGCAAACCTCTACATGGAACACTTTGAAACACAAGCTCTAGAAAAATACGACCACAAACCCAAACTCTGGCTCAGATACGTAGATGACACCTTCATAATCTGGCCACACGGGAAAGAAAAACTGAACAACTTCCTCACATACCTCAACAGCCTACACCCCAAAATACAATTCACCATGGAAACAGAAGCCAACAATCAACTTCCCTTTCTAGATGTCTTGGTATACAAAAGATCCAATGGCTCCCTAGGACACACCATCTACCAGAAGAAAACACATACTAACCGCTATCTACATGCACTCTCACACCACCACCCAGCACAGATCAATTCCGTAGCCAAGACACTCATCTCCAGAACAAAATGCTTAGCTGATGAACAACACCAAAAAACCGAACTACACACTCTCACCAACGTACTTACAGCCAATGGATTCCAAAGAAAGAAGATTACCCACCTAATCCAAAAAGAAACCCCAACCAAAATCCAAGACAGAGAACAAGAAAACGGCAAAGCCCTCCTCCCATATATAAAAGGCACTACAGACAAAATTAGCAAGATCCTCCAAAAACACAACATCAAAACAGCATTCTGCACAAACAGAAAAATATCCACCATCCTAAGAAACCCCAAAGACAAAATCGAATTAGAAAACCAAGGAGTATACGAAATCCCCTGCACTGCCTGCCCTACCACATACATTGGACAAACCAACAGAAGAATAAGTGCACGCATTGAAGAACATAAGAACTCAATCAAAAAAGAAGAAACGACCTCTTCCCTGGTCCAACACCTCAAAGCCACAGGACATGAAATTGATTTTAAAAATACCAGAACTATCGCCAAAACCGAACACTTCAACAGCAGAATAATCAGAGAAGCCATAGAGATAGAA
The DNA here is from genome assembly GCF_049901715.1 of Pseudonaja textilis. NCBI lineage: Eukaryota > Metazoa > Chordata > Lepidosauria > Squamata > Elapidae > Pseudonaja > Pseudonaja textilis. Next base: position 173,736,427 of record NC_141991.1, read on the forward strand.
AAACGCCCACACAGCATGAACAAACGAGATGACACCTCCCGCTTCCAGCCATTTGGAAACCCGCCCTCATGAACAGACGAGTACCTAACATGAAGAAGGACACCAGACCCACACCCATGAGAGCCACACAAGATGCCACCACCACACTTCCATGTAGAAAACAGACTCCCACCCATTCAGAAAATGAGAAACGACCATGGACCAGAAGCTGCACTGCAGCTGCATCACTACCCACTTCAAACCCCTCTGAGCCATACATGAAGCAAACCGACACCCACTATGAAGATGCAGCAGGACCACGAACTAGAAGCCAAACAGCAAGATCACAACTCTCCAGCTCAAATCTCCCAGCAACTAAGACTAACCTGAGCACAACCAAGCCCCCACCTGAACAGAACACGCCTCCAACCAATCAGAACACGGCTAACCCCCAACCAATCAGAACACAGCCAAACCCCTACCAATGAGAACACACCCCCACCCAATCAGAACACAGCCAAGCCCCCACCCAATCAAGTCCCACCCCACTGGCAGTTAAAAGGAGGAAGCAGCTGCAATCTCCATTACTCTGAGAAGCACAGAGCCGGAGACAGAAGCCTGAAGATGATGAATGAGACTTCGTCGAAACGTTGCCTAGATACTTTGAATCTTACGCGGGAGAAAACCCGAACAACCAAAGATCCACATATAAATACCCGCGAGAACCTCAGAAAACAAATATTGCACCTCTACGGGGAGGAAACCCACCATCTGACCAGGACTTATGAAAAACTTGAAGTCCAAAGAGCCTCCATTTTATGTGACCTTGCATTCCCATGCAACTGCCGAGATCAAAATTTAATTCCCACAAGCTTTCAATTGAAATTCCACACCAACACAGCAGCCACCAAACGTATCCTTAAAAGAACAGAACTGGCCCTAATTAGAAATGAACTTCACACAAAAAGGTTTCTCCTAGACCAAATCAACAAAGATCTCCTCACACTCCACCTCAGACTCAGCAACAAGATTCACCCTCTACTTTGGGACAAATCCAAACAACTCGCTGTCTGGAGAGCCGAAACACAGACCATCCTCAAGACAGACACACACACCAACAAACTCAGGAAACTACAACAACGCCAGAAACCAACTCCTCCCCCCCCACAGCCACACACGAAACAAACAGTGCACAACATCTCAGACAAGATCCTCACTGAAGCTGAAACCAAGATCCTTTCAAAAGGATTCAACTTTGCTGTCGCTCCCAAACACATCCCCACAGAAACCATCATATGCGGAGTTGAAACCAGCCTGACCAAAACCAACCCTGATGATGCTAACAAAATCAGACTCGAAATCACCAACATCCTCTGCACTAGCAAACCACCCAAAAGCAACTTATCCAAAGAAGAACAAACTGCACTACTTAACTTGAAAGAAGACACCAGCATAATAATCCTACCAGCAGACAAGGGCAACGCGACAGTGGTAATGAACACATCTGACTACCAAACCAAGTTAACCAACCTACTCCAAGACCCCACATACAAACCCCTAAAGACAGACCCCACCACCTACCTAGAAAAAACTACCAAATCCAAAATAAAAGCCTCCCCATCAGTGAAGAAATCCAGCAAGGAATCATACCCAGAGAAAAATCATCCAGATGCCCCAAGCTTTATGGTCTCCCCAAAATACACAAAGAAGGAACCCCACTCAGACCAATAGTCAGCTCCATAGGCTCACCTCTACAAAACCTGGCCAAATTTCTTGCCAAACAACTACAACCCTATGCAGAATCCATCAACTCACACGTAAGAAACTCATTCCAGTTCATCGAGATCATAAAGAAACAAAACTTACAACCTAGCGACCTACTAGTAAGCTTCGATGTCATATCCCTCTTCACCCAAGTGCCAATAAAAGAAGCCTTGACAGCCATCCAAAACAAATACAACCCCCCAAGCACATCCTAGATCTAACCAACCACTGCCTATCCAATACTTACTTCACCTACAATGGACAAAAATACAAACAAATAGAAGGAGCACCCATGGGATTACCCCTCTCACCTGTTATCGCAAACCTCTACATGGAACACTTTGAAACACAAGCTCTAGAAAAATACGACCACAAACCCAAACTCTGGCTCAGATACGTAGATGACACCTTCATAATCTGGCCACACGGGAAAGAAAAACTGAACAACTTCCTCACATACCTCAACAGCCTACACCCCAAAATACAATTCACCATGGAAACAGAAGCCAACAATCAACTTCCCTTTCTAGATGTCTTGGTATACAAAAGATCCAATGGCTCCCTAGGACACACCATCTACCAGAAGAAAACACATACTAACCGCTATCTACATGCACTCTCACACCACCACCCAGCACAGATCAATTCCATAGCCAAGACACTCATCTCCAGAACAAAATGCTTAGCCGATGAACAACACCAAAAAACCGAACTACACACTCTCACCAACGTACTTACAGCCAATGGATTCCAAAGAAAGAAGATTACCCACCTAATCCAAAAAGAAACCCCAACCAAAATCCAAGACAGAGAACAAGAAAACGGCAAAGCCCTCCTCCCATATATAAAAGGCACTACAGACAAAATTAGCAAGATCCTCCAAAAACACAACATCAAAACAGCATTCTGCACAAACAGAAAAATATCCACCATCCTAAGAAACCCCAAAGACAAAATCGAATTAGAAAACCAAGGAGTATACGAAATCCCCTGCACTGCCTGCCCTACCACATACATTGGACAAACCAACAGAAGAATAAGTGCACGCATTGAAGAACATAAGAACTCAATCAAAAAGAAGAAACGACCTCTTCCTGGTCCAACACCTCAAAGCCACAGGACATGAAATTGATTTTAAAAATACCAGAACTATCGCCAAAACCGAACACTTCAACAGCAGAATAATCAGAGAAGCCATAGAGATAGAAAAACGCCCACACAGCATGAACAAACGAGATGACACCTCCCGCTTCCAGCCATTTGGAAACCCGCCTCATGAACAGACGAGTACCTAACATGAAGAAGGACACCAGACCCACACCCATGAGAGCCACACAAGATGCCACCACCACACTTCCATGTAGAAAACAGACTCCCACCCATTCAGAAAATGAGAAACGACCATGGACCAGAAGCTGCACTGCAGCTGCATCACTACCCACTTCAAACCCTCTGAGCCATACATGAAGCAAACCGACACCCACTATGAAGATGCAGCAGGACCACGAACTAGAAGCCAAACAGCAAGATCACAACTCTCCAGCTCAAATCTCCCAGCAACTAAGACTAACCTGAGCACAACCAAGCCCCCACCTGAACAGAACACGCCTCCAACCAATCAGAACACGGCTAACCCCCAACCAATCAGAACACAGCCAAACCCCCTACCAATGAGAACACACCCCCACCCAATCAGAACACAGCCAAGCCCCCACCCAATCAAGTCCCACCCCCACTGGCAGTTAAAAGGAGGAAGCAGCTGCAATCTCCATTACTCTGAGAAGCACAGAGCCGGAGACAGAAGCCTGAAGATGATGAATGAGACTTCGTCGAAACGTTGCCTAGATACTTTGAATCTTACGCGGGAGAAAACCCGAACAACCAAAGATCCACATATAAATACCCGCGAGAACCTCAGAAAACAAATATTGCACCTCTACGGGGAGGAAACCCACCATCTGACCAGGACTTATGAAAACTTGAAGTCCAAAGAGCCTCCATTTTATGTGACCTTGCATTCCTATGCAACTGCCGAGATCAAAATTTAATTCCCACAAGCTTTCAATTGAAATTCCACACCAACACAGCAGCCACCAAACGTATCCTTAAAAGAACAGAACTGGCCCTAATTAGAAATGAACTTCACACAAAAAGGTTTCTCCTAGACCAAATCAACAAAGATCTCCTCACACTCCACCTCAGACTCAGCAACAAGATTCACCCTCTACTTTGGGACAAATCCAAACAACTCGCTGTCTGGAGAGCCGAAACACAGACCATCCTCAAGACAGACACACACACCAACAAACTCAGGAAACTACAACAACGCCAGAAACCAACTCCTCCCCCCACAGCCACACACGAAACAAACAGTGCACAACATCTCAGACAAGATCCTCACTGAAGCTGAAACCAAGATCCTTTCAAAAGGATTCAACTTTGCTGTCGCTCCCAAACACATCCCCACAGAAACCATCATATGGAGTTGAAACCAGCCTGACCAAAACCAACCCTGATGATGCTAACAAAATCAGACTCGAAATCACCAACATCCTCTGCACTAGCAAACCACCCAAAAGCAACTTATCCAAAGAAGAACAAACTGCACTACTTAACTTGAAAGAAGACACCAGCATAATAATCCTACCAGCAGACAAGGGCAACGCGACAGTGGTAATGAACACATCTGACTACCAAACCAAGTTAACCAACCTACTCCAAGACCCCACATACAAACCCCTAAAGACAGACCCCACCACCTACCTAGAAAAAACTACCAAATCCAAAATAAAAGCCTCCCCCATCAGTGAAGAAATCCAGCAAGGAATCATACCCAGAGAAAAATCATCCAGATGCCCCAAGCTTTATGGTCTCCCCAAAATACACAAAGAAGGAACCCCACTCAGACCAATAGTCAGCTCCATAGGCTCACCTCTACAAAACCTGGCCAAATTTCTTGCCAAACAACTACAACCCTATGCAGAATCCATCAACTCACACGTAAGAAACTCATTCCAGTTCATCGAGATCATAAAGAAACAAAACTTACAACCTAGCGACCTACTAGTAAGCTTCGATGTCATATCCTCTTCACCCAAGTGCCAATAAAAGAAGCCTTGACAGCCATCCAAAACAAATACAACCCCCCAAGCACATCCTAGATCTAACCAACCACTGCCTATCCAATACTTACTTCACCTACAATGGACAAAAATACAAACAAATAGAAGGAGCACCCATGGGATCACCCTCTCACCTGTTATCGCAAACCTCTACATGGAACACTTTGAAACACAAGCTCTAGAAAATACGACCACAAACCCAAACTCTGGCTCCCCACAGAAACCATCATATGCGGAGTTGAAACCAGCCTGACCAAAACCAACCCTGATGATGCTAACAAAATCAGACTCGAAATCACCAACATCCTCTGCACTAGCAAACCACCCAAAAGCAACTTATCCAAAGAAGAACAAACTGCACTACTTAACTTGAAAGAAGACACCAGCATAATAATCCTACCAGCAGACAAGGGCAACGCGACAGTGGTAATGAACACATCTGACTACCAAACCAAGTTAACCAACTCTACTCCAAGACCCCACATACAAACCCCTAAAGACAGACCCCACCACCTACCTAGAAAAAACTACCAAATCCAAAATAAAAGCCTCCCCCATCAGTGAAGAAATCCAGCAAGGAATCATACCCAGAGAAAAATCATCCAGATGCCCCAAGCTTTATGGTCTCCCCAAAATACACAAAGAAGGAACCCCACTCAGACCAATAGTCAGCTCCATAGGCTCACCTCTACAAAACCTGGCCAAATTTCTTGCCAAACAACTACAACCCTATGCAGAATCCATCAACTCACACGTAAGAAACTCATTCCAGTTCATCGAGATCATAAAGAAACAAAACTTACAACCTAGCTGACCTACCAGTAAGCTTCGATGTCATATCCCTCTTCACCCAAGTGCCAATAAAAGAAGCCTTGACAGCCATCCAAAACAAATACAACCCCCAAGCACATCCTAGATCTAACCAACCACTGCCTATCCAATACTTACTTCACCTACAATGGACAAAAATACAAACAAATAGAAGGAGCACCATGGGATCACCCCTCTCACCTGTTATCGCAAACCTCTACATGGAACACTTTGAAACACAAGCTCTAGAAAATACGACCACAAACCCAAACTCTGGCTCAGATACGTAGATGACACCTTCATAATCTGGCCACACGGGAAAGAAAAACTGAACAACTTCCTCACATACCTCAACAGCCTACACCCCAAAATACAATTCACCATGGAAACAGAAGCCAACAATCAACTTCCTTTCTAGATGTCTTGGTATACAAAAGATCCAATGGCTCCCTAGGACACACCATCTACCAGAAGAAAACACATACTAACCGCTATCTACATGCACTCTCACACCACCACCCAGCACAGATCAATTCCAGCCAAGACACTCATCTCCAGAACAAAATGCTTAGCCGATGAACAACACCAAAAAACCGAACTACACACTCTCACCAACGTACTTACAGCCAATGGATTCCAAAGAAAGAAGATTACCCACCTAATCCAAAAAGAAACCCCAACCAAAATCCAAGACAGAGAACAAGAAAACGGCAAAGCCCTCCTCCCATATATAAAAGGCACTACAGACAAAATTAGCAAGATCCTCCAAAAACACAACATCAAAACAGCATTCTGCACAAACAGAAAAATATCCACCACCCTAAGAAACCCCAAAGACAAAATCGAATTAGAAAACCAAGGAGTATACGAAATCCCTGCACTGCCTGCCCTACCACATACATTGGACAAACCAACAGAAGAATAAGTGCACGCATTGAAGAACATAAGAACTCAATCAAAAAGAAGAAACGACCTCTTCCTGGTCCAACACCTCAAAGCCACAGGACATGAAATTGATTTTAAAAATACCAGAACTATCGCCAAAACCGAACACTTCAACAGCAGAATAATCAGAGAAGCTACAGAGATAGAAAAACGCCCACACAGCATGAACAAACGAGATGACACCTCCCGCCTTCCAGCCATTTGGAAACCCGCCCTCATGAACAGACGAGTACCTAACATGAAGAAGGACACCGGACCCACACCCATGAGAGCCACACAAGATGCCACCACCACACTTCCATGTAGAAAACAGACTCCCACCCATTCAGAAAATGAGAAACGACCATGGACCAGAAGCTGCACTGCAGCTGCATCACTACCCACTTCAAACCCCTCTGAGCCATACATGAAGCAAACCGACACCCACTATGAAGATGCAGCAGGACCACGAACTAGAAGCCAAACAGCAAGATCACAACTCTCCAGCTCAAATCTCCCAGCAACTAAGACTAACCTGAGCACAACCAAGCCCCCACCTGAACAGAACACGCCTCCAACCAATCAGAACACGGCTAACCCCCAACCAATCAGAACACAGCCAAACCCCTACCAATGAGAACACACCCCACCCAATCAGAACACAGCCAAGCCCCCACCCAATCAAGTCCCACCCCACTGGCAGTTAAAAGGAGGAAGCAGCTGCAATCTCCATTACTCTGAGAAGCACAGAGCCGGAGACAGAAGCCTGAAGATGATGAATGAGACTTCGTCGAAACGTTGCCTAGATACTTCAATCTTACGCGGGAGAAAACCCGAACAACCAAAGATCCACATATATATATATATATATATATATACACATACATACATACATACATACATAGATGTATATACTGTGTACTCTGATTCATATATTTAGGAAATATCACACATGCATGCCTCTTAGCTACCATCTTATCACAATCACAAACATCAAGTAAATAATGCATTTCCATGAGCTGTGAAAAAAACCACCCGTCCAAGATCATTGCCTCACTCTTATGGATAAGAAAGGCTGGTCCTATATTTAGACTTGAGGAAGGGGGAAAATATTCCAGTGTCCTCTTAGGTTACATTTTAAATTTCTAATTTCTTTTCATTTTTTATTCATTTCTCTTCTATCCATTTTTATTTTAAGAGACCATCTCCCTCACACTCACTATTTATTAGTTTTCTGCTGAAAGTAGAATTGCTTTCTACTGATTAACCCGGTCATTTTCAAAGAAGTTGAACAAGATGACATGGGCTGTTTGTAATTTTTTTTTCAGCCCCACAAATTTTTACAAGTAGTCCTGGACTTACAACAGTTCATTTAGTGACCGTTCAAAGTTATAACAGCACTGAAAAAATTGACCTGACCGTTTCTCACACTTTTGACCGTTGCAGCATCCCCATGGTCACCTGATCAAACTTCAGGTGCTTGACAAATGACTCACATTTATGACAGTTGCGATGTGCTGTAGTCATGTGATCCCCTTTTGTGACCTTCTGACAAACAAAGTCAATGGAGAAACCAGATTCACTTAACAGTGGTGTTACTAATTTAACAACTACAGTGATTCACTTAATAAATGTGGAAAGAAAAGGCATAAAATGGGACAAAACTCACTTAACAAATGTCTCACTTAGCAACATAAATTTTGGGCTCCATTGTGGTTGTAAGTTGAGGACTACCTGAATATGAATGAAATGTACTATTGTGGTTCACCATCATTTTTGGAAGAAGGTGAGGATTACTAAAGATTTTTGCAAGAGCTGTATAGTTACCTCAAGACTTTCAGGAATACACCGTTTTATATTTATCAGTGAAGATGATCACATTTGCTCAAATGTACATGTATTGAAAAAGCAATAAGAAGTACCTTGAAAAATAAAATGTATTTTGTCCTCTTGCTAATAGCAATAGCAATAGCACTTAGACTTACACATTGCTTCACAGTGCTTTACAGCCCTCTCTCAGCAGTTTACAAAGTCAGCATATTACCCCCCCCCAAAAAAAAAAATTGGGTCCTCATTTTACCAACTTCGGAAGGATGGAAGGCTGAGTCAACCTTGAGCCTGGTGAGATTTAAACTGCCAAATAGCAGTCAGTCAGCAGAAGTAGCCTGCAATACTGCACTCTAACCACTGCACCACACAGCTCTTTATCTCAGCATTGCAACTAGAACTGCAAAACACACACACACAATTTACTTGTTTTACATATTGCAGAGTAATGTACAAACTTTTCCCCTATCCTTTTCTTTTTTGGCTAGGGTTCACAATGGAAATACCCATTGGATTAGCTATTTGTAGCTTGCAGGTATCCTGTGTGTATTTTCCTAGGCATTCCCTGACAGTTGACACTTAATAGCATCGCTGTCAACTTTCTCTTAACTCAAATGACATGTGAATGGAAAGCAACGCCAGAATGCTTAAAGCTACTGAATGGCAAATACAGAATCTCTGTATTTTCCATGACTGGTTACATCACTCAGACATGGAAACTATACCAGTCATTTGAAACTTTCTTCCATAAGTCATTTTATTCTACTTGTTCCAATCATTCTTCCTATATAATCTATGGCTTCTAACTTTTGACAGTTACTAATCCACATTTAAATCACATTTTCACAGCAAATGGGGTCACCAGATCGCAACTAGGACATCATCTGTGAAGATCACCTGCAGGCTTTCTAGGACTCTTAAGCAACTGAGAAGCTGAAACTTTTTGACACTTATTATATACATTGTTAGCCCTTTGACACAGTTCAGACAAGAAGTACAACAATGAGTACTAGCTCTGTCTTTATTGTAACATATCATTAACATCATCTGAAAGTATTCCTCCCCTAAAATGCCTGTCAAACGATCAACAAAGATTAGTCTAGTTGCAATGATCCAACCTTCAGACAACTTCAGACAACTCTACCTGGATGATTTGAGAATCTTCACTGATATTTTGCAACACACTTTGGGGAGGAAATCCCTGAGGTTGGTGTGGCAGGAGGAGTTGGTACATTCCAACAACTTTCCACATAACTGCCTTGCTCTAATTGAGGAAGCTGCCTGGATGGTAACTCAAACTAACGACAAAAAATTGCAATGGTTCAAATTTCAGACAATTTTAGATAACCTTCAGATAATCCTCCCCTCTCTTTTCCTTATCTCCAGAAAACTAGGGTGGGTCTCTAGTTGTGCAGGATAGTTGGCCTGTCTGTGGCTCTTTCTCCTGTCCCCCAATTCCCACATATCATGTAAGGTCCCAATTCACCAGTTTTCTCAAGAAAGCAGAACTCTTGAAGCATTTAGCATTTCAAAAGGAACTTTTATTGAAAGACAGGGATAGCAAAAGAGATCTAGGCAGGATCTGAGATTTCCCGCTCAAAACACCAAGTTAAACTAACGCAAGCAAGGCCCTCCCAATGTCCAATCCAACATCGAGCCAATCCCAGGTGGCAAGATGTTTTGAGAACCTCAGGCACAGAAGGTGATATCTGTCATTCTCCCAACTGCTTCAGTTTCACTTCCTCCATCGCTGAGATAGCACAGTTGGCTCCAACCGCATTCCGTTCCTCCTCCCTAGGATGACCTGAGGAACCACCTCCCTATTTATTTATTGTATTTTATTTTATTGTTTTATTTATTTATTTTATTTTATTTATTTGGTTTGTCAATTGTTTACAAGATAATAGGTATAAGTAAAAACATAGTTATGAATATATGGATACATATAAGAAAAATAAAAGAAATAAAAGAAACAATAGGACAGGGATGGTAGACACGTTGGTGCACTTATGCACGCCCCCTACAGACCTCTTTGGAAAGGGGTGAGGTCAATAATAGACACTCTAAGGTTAAAGTTTTGGGGGTTTGGGGAAGAAACCACAGAGTCAGGTAGAGTATTCCAGACATTGACCACTCTGTTGCTGAAGTCGTATTTCTTGAGTTTGTATCTATTGTTTGCTCTTGTATTGTTGTGGTTGAAGCTGAAGTATTCATTGACAGGTAGGACATTGCAATGTATGATTTTATATACTCTACTTAGATCGGACCAAAGGTGGTGTAGTTCTAAGTTTTCTAGGTGTGGAGAATTCTTCTTGTGAAATATTTCTGGACTTTCTCAATTGTGTGAATATCAGATACGTAATGTGGGTTCCAGACTGATGAGCTGTATTCGAGTATTGGTCTAGCAAATGTTTTGTATGCTCTAGTTATTAGTGTAATATTACCAGAGAAAAAGCTGCATAAGATTAGTTTAACAACTCTTAATGCCTTTTTGGCTATGTAGTTACAGTGAGCTCTAGCACTTAGATCATTAGAGATGATTATCAAGGTCCTTGACAGAGTTTGGATCATCAACAAGGTCTTGACTATTCAGCCTGTATTTTATTTGCTGTTTGTTTGTTTTTTGCCAATATGTAGGACAGAGCATTTATTTGTTGAGATTTGAAGTTGCCATTTGCTTGACCATTCTGATACATAGTCAAGGTCTTTTTGAAGGGTGGCAGGATTGTCTGTGGTATTGAATAGCTTTACATCATCAGCGAAGAGAACGCAGTTGCTCTCAATATGATCACAGAGGTCATTTATGTAGAGTATGAAGAGAGTTGGTCCTAGAACACTGCCTTGAGGGACACCACTGTTGACAGGTACAGAATTTGATAGGATGCTCCCAATTTTGACCATTTGTTGTCTGTTTGACAGGAATGCTTCTATCCAGTTATGCAGGTGTCCAGAGATACCATAAGATTTCCCTCAAGGTCCCATACAACAAAGCAAGTGAAAGCCCATGAAAGATCCCCCCTCAAGCCTCCCCCCTCCCAACAGACTGGCAGTATCCCAATAGCTTTCTATGGTCCTGACATACCATCATACATATTTAATCCAATTGCAAGTTAAGAGTTTAGATTACATTTAAAATTGCTAAACTAAGAAGAACAGTTGGGGAGTTTCATTTTATCTTTATGTTTTCATTTTGGAAAGTGTAGAAAATCATCCAACCATAGAAATCAAGGTTTTGACAAAGGCCTAATCAGCTCCAGGTCAATGCAGAATCAGTGTGTTCAACTTGTTCCCTACAGACAACAAATTTCTTTTCATTCTCTCCAATTTCTCTGGTAACGAGATCCAATCTGAACACAACTCTAACATGACTTATCATAGGCACTTAATTTTTGCTTCTGGATTTTATCAGCCAATTTGCTCAAACCACTTCTACAGCATATTCCAAACTCCCATTAATGTATGCATTTGCAATTTTGGAAAGACTTATCCTTTTCTGGAGCTTCCTCATTTATTCCAGCTCTAAATACTCTTTCCCACGTGCCCTACAAATCCTGTCACATGATCACACTTCCCATCAAAGACACTGTAATTGGAATGTCTGATCAAAAGGTCTTCTCTGACGTATGCACTGGTTCCTTCTCCTTTCCAAAGTAAAACGTTGTTGTTTTTTCATTTGTGGGCATGGTTCTCATATCTCTATAGTTTACAGCAAAGTGTTGTTCTGAAGCTTCAGCTGAAAGTTTCTGTAGGATTTGATTTGTGACAGAATATGACAGTCTATGACAAACCTACACCCAGGCTTCAGGCTTCCAGGGAATCTGGAGAACATTCCTAATAAATACACAAATGCATGCAGAGAGACAAGGATGGAGTACATGATAACCTTTTGAAACACAACACTGTAAAGTGTATCTCTGCTGGAAATCTTGAGTGAGACCCTCGGGGAATTCCAGCAGTTATAAGCAAATTGTAATTTTTGATGTGACAGAAGCAGGTAATAATTAAATACACGACTGAATTATAATTACGTTCTTTAATTAAATATAAAGCTTTTGTCCTGGCTTTATCCCTAATCTCAGTGCTCTACTCATAAGCCACATGTGGTCCCAGAAGAAGGTTTACAATATTTAGTCAACAATGGGTGTTTTAGTAACTAGTAAAATTCTTACTATTCTAACTGTACTGTATTATGAAAAGAGAGCTTGACTTTACATTAAATTTCTTCCAATAATGAGAGCAGGGAATATAATGCATTTCACATCAATGGTCATGTCAGGGCCAAACTGGACATAAAATGGATTGATGCAGAAGAAATATGAAATATATTAAATACCAATGAGATTATTTCCTTTCTGTCATATGGACAATTATTGTTCCGCAGCAAATTTTTGGAGAGCTTTGAAGATGGTAAAACAGCAGCAGGATTCCACCTTGTATATTTCTCCACCCAGATAAAGAATATTAGTACAAAGAGACAGAATGTTTTTATACTTTGATATATCCCTGAAATGTCAGTAGATGTCTTCTAAATTAATCAATCTGCTCTTGCAAAATTTAATTACACTCTTTTTTCTTTGGGGGTTCCAAAATCTCACCTTCTTTACTCTCCACAATTCTTCAAAGATAATTTGATATAATGTTAGATGATGAGATAATCGTATTAGGACTATGAGAAATTATGCATATGCCTATCTATTAATTCCTTCTGTTCTGAATCTAATCATTCTGCCATTATATTATCATCTTTTCTGTCCATCTTCTCATGTACAATCAGGTTTCCAGACATGCTTCTGAATTTGACCTAACTTTTTGATGTCTTGGATGATTGATGATATCTTTGAAACTACCTGACAGATACTCAATAGTTTCTCCTTTAAGAAGACTTTAGCCTGGTTATTCTTTCCAAAACTCCTGGCATGAGAAAGCAAAATTTGAAACTTTGATGCAGTAGTTTGCAAAAAGATGACTAATGTTCACCAACTTACGTATAGCATCATGAATCCACAATCCATGATGCAGATTGCTGCAAAAAATGTCATAGTATTATGAAATTTAATCAGTTAAGTGAAATTATAAGGAAACAGCTTGGTTTGTTAAGCTAGATAATTATATTTTATTCACATGTTTAGTGATTAATGAATTTAAAAAATCATCAGTTCTGTTGGCACCATATGGATGGTAAAATTAACTACAAAGCTTCCAATTCCAAAGACATACGGCTATAACTTATATTTAAGTGTACTAGACTGATCCATATTTCCTTGACTAGTATGCATATCAGTATACATTTAACCTTCATTTTATTTATTTTTTCATTAGATTATTTTTATAACACCTTTATTATTTTTTATAAATAACTCACGGTGACGAACATACCTAATACTATTTCCTCTTCCTATTTTTTCCCCACAAAACAACCTCTGAGATAAGTTGGACTGTGAGTGACTGACCCAAGGTTACTCAGCCAGCTTTCATGCCTAAAGGACTAGAACTCCCAATCTCCCCGTTTCTAGCCTAGTGCCTTAACCATTCAACCAACCTGGTTTTTCCCCTATTTTTCTGTTGTGAGAGGTAGGGGTGTGTGTGTGTGTGTGTGTGTGTGTGTGTAAGGCAAGATGCTGAAAATTCCCATTTTTACCTTTAGTCCATGACATAAATCTGGAGATAATAGCAATATTATAGTAATAGTAAAAAATGTCTTCTCTTCTTATCTCTTAATTAGGAAGAAACTGATAAATTCTGACTTTATATTTGAAATTAGAATAAACAGAATGTGACTAAATTGTTCTTGTGTGGCTTTCAAAATGTGTTATGACCTTTGCATAATCCTAAGCATGTTTTATTAGTTCAAGTAATTTGAGTGATGTTTAAGGCCAATTTAGACAAACTAAGGAAAAAAGTTTTTCAACAGTTTATCTAGTTTTTCATGTCTGTGTATGTATGTATGTATGTATGTATGTATGTATGTATGTTTGTATGTATGTATGTATGTATGTATGTATGTATTAAAGTTTGCCATAAATTTCAGGCAAGGTTCAGCTTTCTTGGAAACTATGAATTTTAGGATTATGACAAGAAGTTACTTTTTCTGAAACCAGGAAAGATCCAGAAATGTGTTGCTGGAAATCAGAGCAACATATAAAAAACTGGGACTAAAAATTAACTTTAATCTCAACTTTAATTTTAGTCATAAGTATAATTATTGCATTGTTCATTCACTCACATAGAGTTTCCTAACCTTTAAGAAAAGAAATGCAGGGAGATTGTATGCCTGTTGGATTTCTTGTTTCTGAAGAAAAATATTTCTTTTCAGAATCCTTAAGCATGTTGAGGACAGTATACTCTAAAATATCTGCTACTCTGATATTTTCATTTAATTCTATCAAAAACTAAAGCAGCTGCTGGCATTCTGAAACTTCCTAGTGTGTTAATTTATCAGATTAAATCTCTAACTTTGAATGGGCTCATTTCAAATCTTGTTGCCTTTGAATCTCAAACTCAAATCAAATATCAATCTCTCCAAACTCCATATTTGAATTAGATTCTGGCTGAACAACACACACTTGCTTTCTTTATTACATTAAAGCTATTTCAAATTTGCTTAACCTGAGCACTAAATTAACCCATTTTATAACAATATTATATACTGAACCCGAAACTAACCAAACATCTAGCTTCATGCAACACATTCACTCTCCCCAAATTACCAAGTTTCCAACACAGGTCAACATGTTTGATAAATGCAGGCACTAGGCTTATAATGCTCCTGGCTAAATCAATTGTGTGAATCCAATGTCAGAAGTAATCTGATTTTCTATGATTTCTGATTTTCCAATTTTAATTCAAAATTGGTGAATCAGAATTGCAGATGGAAGATGGAATGAGACCACTGAGATTCATTTGTGAGTGTTTCCAAAGTCGAAAGTTCCCAAAGAAAGAAATGATATGATTGACATAACTCAGAGGTTTTCAAGCAACTATAAGATGACAGTCAGAGGATAAAGCTCTGGAGAACATGCAGACTAAAAAAAAAAAAAAGGAGATCATATTTCCACACAAAAGCTCAAACAGTTACCTCATTATATTTTGAGGTGCATCAAATTCTATAATCCCACAGCTTTACAACTCAGTTAAAGTGGCCAAAATTCTGAGCCTTATCTCTTGGGAAAGCAACAAGAAAAACACTGGTTAGAAAGAAAGGAAGGAAGGAAGCAGGGAAGCCAAGCGTATGAAGGAAGGGTTTGATTTTCTTTCTTTAAAAATAGAGGCATTTAAGAAGAGATTGGACAGCAATTTGTCTGAAATGGTGTAGGGTTTTCTGCCTGAGCAGGGCATTGGACTAAAAGATCTCCAAGGTCCCTTCCAACTCTGTTATTCCGTATCTTGCCACTTTGAGTTATATTAAACGAGGGGGATACGGAAATGTTTAGAAGTAAAGTAAATTTTAAAAAATGCAACATTCTAAAATGTTTCTCCTCCGCTGCCTTCAGAGACTGAAATGGGGGCTCTTTGCATAAAGAAAAAATAAGCCAGAGCAAATATTCAAAACTCTTTTATTTGCAATGTACTTTCTTAGTTATTTAACTGCGATGCTTATTATCAAGCAATGATAGTATTCAATAAAAGTCTTTTTATGTATTGTTTCCACTTCAAAGGCTTAGAAGTACTTTTAATAGAACATTTAGCTATTGTTCTATGCTTTTGGCATTTCAGAATATTTCTTCCAAACCTGTAGATTTGATATACAGACTTTTTCAATTTGCAGATTGAATGTAGCTTTTAAGTAATTGCTCAGCATTGTTGGGTACATTTCCGCTCTGAGTGCTATATTTAAGTAGGCACTTATCTATACAAGAAGTCCTAGTTGAAAAGCAAAATACCAGAGATATTTATCATACCTGCACATGGTACAGAATTATTGGCCAAGAACTGGAAGAATTATGACTTCTGTCAACTACTTCATTCTCTTTCTATATTTTTTCTTAGATTTTTTTTCCTTCCTCCTTTTAGATTTGTCCCAAAGAAGTATGGTTCTGTTGCTTCTTGTAGCATGTCAAACTCACGACATCACATTGTTGTCATGTGATGTATTGTGACTTTTTCCCCCTTTGCTAAACCGGGGATGGGCATGGCTAGTACATGATGCATTCGGCCTGAGCGCCATGAGTTTAACAATTTCTATGTATCTTAATGCAGAAAAAAAATTGGTTGGGTGGGCAGATCAGGTATAAGTATAGAAGTGAACCAAAAGGCAACTAAAGCTAGAAAAATGAGCAATGGTGAAATAATTATTGTAAATATATATCATGGAACATAATGCTTAAATAGTCGCACTAACATTCCCAAAATAAAAGTAATCTTGTTCAATGTTTCTTCTTACCTATTTCTTTTAAAGGAATAAATGAATTACTGTAATAAATGTTTCCTGATGCATTTCTGAATTTTCTCAGCTTCTAGCCCTTTCGAACTGAAGGGCTCAGGTGCAAAAGTATATGATATTTCCTTTAAATGTTTAATGTATTAAATGTATTTTTGCTTGTGGCAAGATTAGAAAGATGCCAATTTGGGGTATGAATGTATGCATACATCTTTATGCAGATGATCTCATGTTGGATGAGAATCCAAATGATCTGCGGTGAATGTTAGATAGATTTTATGATGCAATAAAGATTAGACATCCCATTGTCAGGAAATAAACATTGCTCAGATTGATAGTGAAAATAGAGTGAACTACTTCGGGATTCAATCTGGGTTGGTCATCAGGACCAGAGGTTTAATCTTCCAAGCTTTTGGATTCATGCTGAAGCCCATCCTCAGGGAACTTCTCTCTAGGAGAGTGCGTGCTTTGGGCTGTTCTATCTGTAGTATTAATGTCAATTAATTAATTAATTGATTGATTGATTAATTAATGTAGTATTAATGTAGTATTAATGGTCAAACAAATGGCAACTTCAAATCTCAACAAATAAATGCTCTGTCTTACATATTGGCAAAAAATATTAGAAAACAAAATACGGGCTGAATAGTCAAGATCTTGTTGATGATCCAAACTCTGTCAATGACCTTGGAGTACTCATCTCTAATGATCTAAGTGCTAGAGCTCACTGTAACTACAGAGCCAAAAAG
This sequence comes from Pseudonaja textilis, assembly GCF_049901715.1. Classification (NCBI taxonomy): domain Eukaryota; kingdom Metazoa; phylum Chordata; class Lepidosauria; order Squamata; family Elapidae; genus Pseudonaja; species Pseudonaja textilis. The sequence continues at coordinate 173,753,979 of NC_141991.1, forward strand.
GCATTAAGAGTTGTTAACCTAATCTTATGTAGCTTTTTCTCTGGTAATATTACACTAATAAGTAGAGCATACAAAACATTTGCTAGACCAATATTTGAATACAGCTCATCAGTCTGGAACCCGCATTACATATCTGATATTAATACAATTGAGAAAGTCCAGAAATATTTCACAAGAAGAGTTCTCCACTCCTATACTTGTAACAGAATACCTTATGCCACCAGACTTGAAATTTTAGACCTAGACAACCTAGAACTACCACGCCTTCAGTTCGTATAGTATAGTACATAAAATTATATATTGCAATGTCCTACCTGTCAATGAATACTTCAGCTTCAACCACAACAATACTAGAGCACACAATAGATATAAACTCAAGGTAAACCACACCAAACTTGATTGCAAGAAATATGACTTCAATAACAGAGTGGTCAATGTTTGGAATACTCTACCTGACTTTGTGGTTTCTTCCCCAAACCCCCAAAACTTTAACCTTAGATTGTCTACTATTGACCTCACCCTTTTCCTAAGAGGTCTGTAGGGGGCATGCATAACTGCACCAATGTGCCTACTGTCTCTGTCCTATTGTGTTTTTTTTTTTCTTATTTGCATCCATTTCACGTATTCATAATCATGTTTATACTTATACCTGTTATCTAATAATCGCTTGACAAAATAAAATAAATAAATAAAATAAATGTGGTGCCTAGCTTGTGTGTGGCTTTTTAATTGTTGGTTGGGGGTGTTGATGGTGGCTATTAATATTATCCTGGGAGATGTATATTTGCCTTCACTCATGAACTACTTCAAATTATGGAGAAAGGGTAAAGAAATAATAATTAAGTTTAATAATCTTCATGGGATATCTAAAGATGGAGAAACGGATGCAGAAATTTGAAGGTTTGCAAATGTGGGTGGAATCTACTAATGGAGAGTAAGTGGTCTGTCATGAGAGTGAATGTGGCTTTGTATAAAAGCATGCTTTTTCTTTGGAATTAAATGGAATTGAGTTGGTTATGTCAGGTTAAAAAAAATAGGATCAAGAATGAAAGGTAACTCTGGGGGGCCCCGGGGGGGGCCGGGCGGGGGGGGGGGGCCCGGCCCTTGCCTTCCGCTGGGCGGCCCCCCCCCCCCCCCCGGGGCCCCCCCCCCCGCCCCCCCCCCCCCCCCCCCCCCCCCCCCTCCTCTTCTTCCGGCCGCCGGCCCCCTGGGGGGGCCCCCCCGGGGGGCTCGCTAATGAAGATAAACTGAAATAAAAAGTGATTCATAATGGAAGTGCATTGAGGTGTTTGATCATAGAGCAATTGAAGCTCATAAATGTACAAAGGAAGAGTGAAAGGGTCAGAAGAGGAAGGAGAAGACTGAGAAAATCATAACTGTCTAGAGTTTATGAAATCTTCAAAAAGAAAGGTGAGAAATGTAAAAAACAAAAAACAGCGTATGAAGTAGGTCAATATCTGGGAAACAAGAATGGTTTTGCAAGCATAAGAAAAGCTATATAGAGATACGTTGTTGGTATAAATTAAATTTAGCTATTTCCCTCTCTCTCTTTTTTTAATTTTATGATTTTAATTTGGCTCACTGTTTCTTATTTTCTTCCTGCAGTTTTCATAGTGTTTGCTTAATCCAAAAGGGTATGATAGTATGATGAATATTCCTGCACATATACATGTATGAATCAGGATTAAGAATGGTAGATGTCTCTTGTATCTCTCTGTACCTATATGTGATTCAGGGGAGAAAAAATCCCATTGCTGCCTCAAGACAAATTACTCCCTGCCCTGAAGAATATAATGCCACACATAATCTCACTCCATTCAGCAAAACTCCACAGAGAGTGGAAGGAAGGGCTTTTACTTCTAGCCTGGTAATGAAAGAACATTCTTAAGCATTCTGCTAAGAATTTCATTGAGTTCATTGCTTAAACAAGAATTTAACAGGTGTGTACATTTCTTCATCGAGAAATAAGGAGTATATTGTTAACAAAAAACAAAATAGGAACGTGCAAGAAATAGAAACCAACTCATTCACTCCTTCCATATTTTGGAATTATGTTTTGTTGTTAACAGCTTATTTTTAATTAGAACTATTCATAATATGTAATGTTCTTCATACATACAATACAGTGAATTTCACCTTTAAAAAAAACAAAACGAAGGAAGTGGGGGAGAGCAAATTTGAAAAGTTTATCATTCCTTGTAGTCCAGACTACCGCAACCTCTCTAGCTTTGCAGACTGGTGGGGAGGGGACAGGGGATGGTCCTGCATGTGAGGTGAGCAAGCACACCTACGCAGCTCCATTTGTGCGAACAGCAGGAACACGCGTTGGCTGCTTGTGCAAATGGAGTGTGTGTGCACTCACATTGCTTGCACAAAGTGGGGGTGCATGCACATTCACCAGTCACTTCCACAGCCCAGCCCCAAATGGTTCAAGGCCAAGTAATGGTCTGTGGCTCAGGCGTTGGGGACCCCTATTGTAGACAATCTAAACATTTCAGTTTTATTGATTTATTCAAATTTGTTAGCCATTCCAATGCAATGCCGTGTTGTAAAAATACCCGAAAAGACAACTTAGTTTGGAGAGGTTTTTTGACCACAAGGTTACTGCAAAACCTACCTTCTCAAATGTACTGCATTTTGTTGAAACCCCATAATTACACAAGCCCTAGGAATTGCCACTTGCAATAGGCTTTTTAGGATAAGACTGGTATGAAATTTGCCATCTGAAAATAAGTGGAGGAAAAACTGCCTCAAAGCCAACAGAACAGAAAAGCACCTTCGACAGCAACTGATTTATTGTAGCCTAAATTGCAAACTATTAAATAGCAAATATCTTCTGTCTTTATGTTGCCGCTTGATTCTTGCTATAAAGGGTGAACAATTGCACTGCTATTTGGAAAGCAATACTTAGCAAAATCTCACCCCATCCCATCCTTATCTCTGTGGTCAATGATAATGAAGATGAAGAATTATTAAGTGTATATGCTACCCAACTCTCAATAACACTGGGCAGTTTAGACATTATTTAGAAACCAAAAAGCAAAAGCTACAAGAGGCCAAACAAAGGTAAGGCTGGCAGGATGACAAAGCAAGTTGCAACAAAGGAAAATAAACAACTCCCAGAGTCTTCAGCCACCTTCACCAAAAACCTGAGCAAAGAAGCAGATTTTAAGGCCCTTCAAACTATCAACAGGGTGGGAGCCATTCAGATCTTGGGGGGAGAGGGGTTCTCATTCCTGGGGCCAGATATTGTGATGGAAAGGCACACTTCCTGGGTCCTGATAGATGGCATTTTTAATGAAAGGAACCTGGAGTGTGCTAGCTCTTCGGAATTGAACTGACCAGGCAGATTCTATGGGAATGATGCAGGGAAATGATGCTATTTATTTATTTTTATTTATTTGATTTGTCAATCGCTTACAAGATAATGGGTATTAGTATAAACATAGTTATGAATACATGAAATGGATACGTATAAGAAAGATAAAAAGAAACAATAGGACAGAGACTGTAGGCACGTTGGTGTGCTTATGCACGTCCCTTACAGACCTCTTAAGAAAGGGGTGGGGTCAATAGTAGACAGTCTAAGGTTAAAGTTTTTGGGATTTGGAGAAGAAACCACAGAGTCAGGTAGAGTGTTCCAGACATTGACCACTCTGTTGCTGAAGTTGTATTTCCTTCAATCAAGTTTGGTGAGGTTAACCTTGAGTTTGAATCTATTGTTTGCTCTCATATTGTTATGGTTGAAGCTGAAGTATTCATTGACAGGTAGGACATTGCAATGTATGATTTTATATACTATATTTAGATCGGACCGAAGGCGGCGTAGTTCTAGGTTTTCTAGGTCTAGAATTTCGAGTCTAGTGGCATAAGGTATTCTGCAACGAGTAGAGGAGTGGAGAACTCCTCCTCCTCTTGTGAAATATTTCTGGACTTTCTCAATTGTGTTAATATCAGATACATAATATGGGTTCCGGACTGATGAGCTGTATTTAAGTATTGGTCTAGGGCATGTTTTGTATGCTCTAGTTAGTTATGCTATAGAGATAATGACTTAGCACTAAGAAGAATTCTAAAAAGTCTTCTTACTCCTCACCATCAAGAACAATGTGATGGAAACTGTCTCCTTTTAAACAATGGGTGGCAATTGCACATGTCATTCATTGGCCTCCTTGTTCCTTTCTGCTTTTCAAGTATGACTTACACTCAGGGCAAGTAGTCAATTTTCAAAGTAAACACTTACATGAAAAACAATTTCATGGATGGTTGATGTATGTATTTGTTCTGGAACTGAAGCAAATAATATATTTTTTATTATGATTAGTGACCTTATTGCTTTGGGAGCTGGTTGTTACATGGCTCCCAATGCAATTCAAGATCCTGGTTCAAGATCCTCTTTAAAGATAACCTCCATGGTTATCTAAAGGAACTTTCTCCTGTATTCACCTGCCCATCCAACCCGATTAAATATGGTCCACTTCCTCTTTATGCATTTGTCATATGAGAAGGCTAGAAATGGGCTTTTTCAATAACTGCCCCCCACAGTTTGAAGCTCCCTTTGGTCAGCGCCAACCCTTCTAGGTTTTAGGAAAGACTCAAGACTTATCCGTCATTTCTAGTATGAAAAGAAAGTGTGTGCTTGGCTGAAGATGGGATATTTGAATATAAAAGTATATATGACTTTTAAATTCTTTACTTTTATATTTGGACTCTGATGTATGTATTCTGCCTATTTGGTGTTGCTCTTCATTTTTTATGGATTTTTAAATTTTTATGATTAGATTTCACCACCACTCCCTAAGGTCTGTGTAGCATAGAAATGAAGATAGAGGAGAGAGAGGGGGGGGAGAGAGAGAGAGAGGGAGGTGGGGGAGGGAGAGATCAACTCATTTAGGACACGTAATGCAAAAAAGTTTCTATATGGGCCCAGTTATATGAAATAGGATCCTGCATTTGTCTGTTGTGGGTATAATTTGCAGACAGGAGGACTTCAGCTAAAATATAAATGCTATCTAAGAAGCAAAGAACACAAGAGAACAAAGTTCAGTGATCAGTCAGAATGAAAGAAAAGCAATGCTAGGTGTGGAATAGAGTTTAAAAATTGGAATAGTGGTGGCTAACCTTTTGGGGCTCCTGCCAAAAATTGTGTGTGTGCTTGCATGCTCTCACTCATGTGCCAGCACCCAGAAGGCAATATGCGGGCGCACCCCATGCACCTTATGCATGCACATGCAATCCCCACCCACCCCTGCTGCCAACCTACCTGCACTGTGCCTCACAGCTGATTTTTTGCTGGTTTGAAGCCTTTTTTTTTTGCCTCCCAGAGGCTTCAGAAAGGCTTCTGGAGGCTTCTGCAGGCTTTTCAGGCCAAAAACTAGGCCCGTTTCATTACTTCTGGTACTTCTGAAAAAATAGGAAGTGACGAAGTGGACCTAGTTTTTGGCCTGAAAAGCCTGCAGAAGCCTTCCTGAAGCCTCCGAGAGGCCAAAAAAGGCCTCAAACCAGATGAAAATCAGCTGTGAGGAATGTACATGCGCAGTGAGGTAAGTTTGCCTGCAACTTGCATGCTGGCACAAATGGCTCTGCGTGCCACCTGAGGCACGTATACCATAGGTTCGCATCACAGGATTAGAGTATTAATGGAATAAGTATCCACTATGAACCAGAAGGGATAACTGTCCCATGTCATGTATTTAAGATGGGTGACCATACAAATTTAATTAATTGATTGATTTTTGGTTCTTTGTCTAATTGTATAGGGCACTAGCCAATACTCAATCACCTTGCTAGGTCTCAGAATATATTGGAAATTAAAATGTCTTCTACTGGAGTTTCAAAGGGTATTTTGATACCTTTTTAGTCTAGCCATTGAACACTATGCCTGAAGGACATCATTATCTAAAGCAGGGATGTCAAACTTACGGCCCAGGGCCAGATGCATTATATGCTGGCCCCGCCCCTGCCCAGTTTAGCGAAGGGGGAAAACATCCTGATAGGTCATGTAACGATGCCCTAACGACATAAGTTTGACACCTCTGATCTAAAGTCTATTTAGCTAGCATCACTCTCCACAGGATTTTTTTTTTCATCTTATACATATGCATGAAATTAGCTGATCTAAATTTTTTTCTAATAATTAAATTAGTTGATCTCATTTTTTTCTGATAATTAAAAAAACACATCTTAAGTTGAGCAGATACGATAATTTCTGGTTACAGAACAGTCAGTCCACTAAAGAGAGAAGACAGCAAGGAAGTAACAGGCAACAGAGAGAAAGCAGAGCTGCTTAACTCATTCTTTGCATCGGTCTTCACGCAAAAAGAAACTATGGCTCAACCCACCAAAACATAACTGTAAAAGACAGACCAGAAATAAATGTTAAAATAAGCAAAAAAAAATAGTAAGAGAACAACTGTCTGATCTTGATGAACAAAATCACTGGGGCCTGATGGATTACATCCCAGAGTTGTAAAGGAGCTGGCAGATGTCATCTCAGAACCACTGTACCATATCTTTCAAAAATCTTGGAGTAATAGGGAACTACCAGAGGATGTGGTTCCCATCTTCAAAAAATAGGGGGGAAAAACAGACCCAGGAAACTACAGATCAATCAGCCTAACGTCAATATCCAGAAAGATACTGGAAAAGATAATAATCATAATAATAAAAAAACAGATCTGCCAACATCTAGAAACAAGTAAAGTAATAACTAGCAGTCCACATGGGTTTGTTAAAAACAGATCATGCCAAACCAATCTTATTTTATTCTTCAACATAGTGACTAAATTAGTAGAGCAGCAAAGTACTGTAGACATAATATATTTAGATTTCAGCAAGGCATTCGACAAAGTAGACCACAACCTACTTCTTAGTAAGCTAGAAAAAAGTGGAATAGTAGCACCACCACTAGATGGACTCGCAACTGGCTGACAAACCATACTCAACGAGTAGTTCTTAATGGGTCTAAGACTACATGGAGGGAAGTAAGCAGTGGGGTGCCACAAGGTTCTGTCTTAGGCCCAGTACTCTTCAATATCTTTATTAATGACTTAGATGAGGGAATAGAAGGGGAATTTACCAAATTTGCAGATGATACTAAGCTGGCAGGAATAGCTAACACCCAAGAAGTTAGGCTCAAGATTCAGATGGATCTTGACAGACTAAAACACTGGGCCATATCTAACAAAATGAAATTCAATGTACAGAAAAGTGAAGTCCTACACTTAGGCAAGAAAAACCAAAAGTACACATATAGACTGGGTGAAACCAGGCTCAATAGCAGTAACTGTGAGAAGGATCTTGGAGTCTTAGTGGACAACCAGCTAAATATGAGCCAGCAGTATGCAGCAGCAGCCAAAAAACTAATGTAATCCTAAACTGCATTAACAGAGGGATACAATCGAGATCAAGTGAGGTACTAATACCATTCTATAAAGCCTTAGTAAGACCACACCTAGAGCACTACATCCAGTTTTGGTCACCACACTATAAAAAAGATGTTGAGACTCTAGAAAAAGTACAGAGAAGACCAACCAGGATGATTAGGGGACTGGAGACTAAAACATATGAAGAATGGTTACAGGAACTGGGCTTGGCTAGTCTAGTAAAGAGAAGGACCAGGGGAGACATGATAGTGGTCTTTCAATATTTGAGGGGCTGCCACAGAGAGGAAGGGGTCAAGCTATTTTCTAAAGCACCTGTAGGCCAGACAAGGAATAATGGAGGAAACTGAACAAGGAGAGATTCAACCTAGAAATAAGGATCAACTTTCTGACAGTGAGAATAATCAACCTATGGAACAGCTTGCCCTTGGAAGTTGTGGGAGTGCCATCAGTTGAGACCTTCAAGAACAGATTGGACTGCCATTTGTCAGAAATGGTATAGGGTCTCCCACTTGGGCAGGGGATTGGACTAGATTACCTATAAGGTCCCTTCCAATTCTGATTATCTGTTATCTGAGCAGCTCCACAAAAGCTTTGAATGATATATAAATTTAAAAAAATAATGCTCCAAAGACACTAGTTCTCATTTTAGAAACGGCTAAGTGAGTGGATCATCTCACTAGGTATGTCTACTATTAAGACTTATGAGCCTTTATAGAAATGATAGAAAATTAAAATATAGAAAATTTCTATATTAAATTGTAGAAATTTTAAAAACCAATCTCCACAGGGGGTTGCAATAAATTTAAATAAGCCAAAACCTTATTTAAAAGCTTATTAAAACCGAAAACCTTGGGTATGCGCAATACATACGCAGTTTATTATTATAATTAATAAACTCATTTATATATTAATAATTATTCTTCACCAAATTATACTGAAAGTTGCACTGAGTTGAGGTGCTAATTTCTTCATACCAAGATGTTGAAAAATTCCTATAAAGATATATCAATATTTATGAAAAGCATGAGCACATTTATAGGTCACTGCAACCTTTCCAGTTATTATTATATTGTTTTCCTCCAGGCTAATTTCCTTAGCAGACAGGACAAAATGGCTACCGCATTTATATTTATGGTGATTTTTTTTCTGTAGAGCCCAGATAGAGACGTATTTCTTATTTAGATGCCTGCAAGCCCCTTTAAGCAACTTTGCTAATAATATCTGAAATTCCTTTTTATTATGATGCTTTTTAAAAGGACATTTTTGCAGCTGAAAAGTACTCTCGCTTGAAACCGAAAGCGAAGAAGTCACTTTTTTGCATAGCTTGTAAAAAAGATAATTTTGCGAAATTTTAAAACTGAGTTTTGGGATGTATAAATGGAACTGGTCCCTGTTTAGGGTTCTCTTTATTGCTTCCATCATTCACTTCCAAAAACATCAGTTCCTGCAATCAGATCAATACTCATTGATGCCGAGTTCCTGAGATATCATGTCCATTCCAAAACCTGTTCACGGTTATGAAAAGTTAAATGAGGTAATTGGCCCTGATAACATACAGAGATACTCATTTATTTGACATGCCTGGAGCAGGGGTGGGCTTCAAAAATTTTAGCAAAGGGTTCTCTGCCTGGTTGCTTGGTGGATGTGGCCATGGTGGGTGTGGCTTAGTTGGCCTCCTGCACCATGGTGGTGGTGGTGGGGACATTTTTGCCCCCTGGGCTCCGGAGGCTTTCCTCAAGCCTCCGGGAGGGCAAAACCCCCCTCCTTGGCCTCTGGAGGCTCTCGAACTTCCGGGAGGCCTGTTTTTCACCCTCCCCGAGCCTCCATACGTACCCTGCACTTACCTGCATCCAAAACAGGTCATATGAGGACTCCTGGGAGAGGTGGGGCAGGTTGGGCGAGGCCAGGATTTGAGGGCTCTTCAAACTGCACAGAAACTTAACTAGGGCCTCTCCTGAACCCCTGCGAATGCCCAGCAGCCCAGCCCTGGCCTGATGTGATCAAACAGTTCATGGAAAAAAGGTTATTGATGGATTATAACAAAAGCTACAGGACAGCTCTGTGTTCTAGTTTATATGTCACAAACTGGAAGTTATTACTGATTTCAACTGCATGGGCTTCCCATAACTGTGCCAAGAATTCTGACCACTAGGGTTTGGTTCAGTGTAAGCCAGACGAGGAATAACAGATCGAAACTGAACAAGGAAAGATTTAACCTGGAAATAAGGAGAAACTTTCTGACTAGAATAATCAACCAATGGGAACAACTTGCACTCGGAAGTTGTGGGAGCGCCATCGCTTGAGACTTTCAAGAAGAGATTGGACTGCCATTTGTCAGAAATGGTGTAGGGTCTCCCGTTTGGGTGGGGGGTTGGATTAGATGACCTACAAGGTTCCTTCCAATTCTGATTATCTGATCTGTTCAGTGTGACCCTTGCCAGGCTCTGTATTTTCCTGATTAATTGTTAAATTTTCCAAAGCACCAGAAGGCAAGACAAGAAACAAGGCAACACCAGGATGCTTCAATAGTGGCCTTCAGCTCTTCTGCATTGTTCAGTCTCATGTGTCTCATCTTTCTTTTGGCAATGCCAGGTCAGGCAAGTTTGCTGGCCAATCAAGCACAATAATGCCACAGTCATTGAACCAGGTTTTGGTGCTTTTGGCAGTGTGGGCAGGTGCCAAGTCCTGCTGGAAAATGAAGGCAGCATCCCCAGAAAGCTCATTGGTGGAAGGAAGCATGAAGTGCTCCAAAATCTCCTGGTACACGGCTGCATTGACCTTGGACTTAATGAAGCACAGTGGACCAACACCAGCAGACGACATGGCTCCCCTAATCAACACAGAGTGGAAACTTCACACTGGACTTCAAGCATCTTGCAGTGTGTGTCTCTCCATTCTTCCTCCAGACTCTGGGTCCTTGGTTTCCAAATGAAATGCAAAAGTTGCTCTCATCAGAAAAGAGGACTTTGGACCACTGAGCAACAGACCAGTTGTTTTTCTTTAGCCCAGGTAGGACACTTCTGACGTTGTTTGTTGTTCAGGAGAGGCTTGATAAGAGGATTACGACATTTGAAGCCCATGTCCAGGATCCGTTTGTGTGTGGTGGCTCTTGTTGCACTGACTCCAGCCTCAGTCCATTCCTTGTGAAAGTCCCCAACACTTTTGAATGCCCCTTTCCTGACAATCCTCTCCAGGCTGCAGTCATCCCTGCTGCTTGTGCACCTTTTTCTTCCACACTTTTCCCTTCCACACAACTTTCTATTAATATGCTTTGATACAGCACTTTGGGAACATCCAACTTCAGTTGCAATTATCTTTTGAGGCTTTCCCTCCTTATGGAGAGTGTCAATGATGGTTTTCTGCACAATTGTCAGGTCAGCAGTCTTTCCCATGATTGTGATTCCTACTGAACCAGACTGAGAGACTATTTAAAAGCTCAGGAACCCTTTGCAGGTGTTATGGCTTAATTAGCTTATTAGAGTGGGACACTTTGAGCCTAGAACATTGAACCTTTTCACAATATTCTAATTTTCTGAGATTGTGGATTTGGGGTTTTCATGAGCTGTAAGCCATAATTATCTCAATTATGACACATCACATCTTAAACTATCTTGCTTTGCATGTAATGAGTCTATCTCATATATTAGGTTCACCTTTTAAGTTGCATTACTGAAATAAATGAACTTTTGCACGATATTCTATTTTTTCGAGTTTCACCTGTATGTTATGTGTAAATTGATCAAAAGGAAGCTTACACAGGATATTATACATTTGACATTCCATGAATCCCAGATCTCTATGTTGTGAGGTTTGATAAAGTGTGTGCATATTCTTATATTTTTACCCTGGATTTTAGGATAATGGTGCTAAATACATTCAGCATTACACCACCAAAGACCAACTTCTCACAATTATATTGGGATAGTGTGTGAATAAAATGAATGATAATTGAAGAGCTCTTTCAACTGTAAGTGAATCCAAGGCCTTCATCTTGAATTATCTCAAACACAAGGAGGTCCAAATGAATCCAAAAGAAAGAGAAAAAAGAAAAAAAGAGAGAGAAAACAAAAGAAAAAAGATTACCTTCAATTACTGTACATTAAACAATTATGATTACTTCAAACCATAAAATGGATTGGTATTGTTATATAATGAATAGACTAGTTTGATAGCAAGCAAAAAAAATGCAGTTGTATTCCAAACCCATTTTGTGTTATATTTCATTGCTCACTGAGAGCAAACCATACATTTTGTGTTTTTTTTATATTAGTTGTGTGAATCTAACCTATTGATTTTTGGATACATTTCGTAACTTAGATAAAACACATTTTATCAATCTTCCTATGGATGAAATGAAAGCTGTCAACTTTCCAATATCTTACATGAACTGAATAACTTTATTTTTAATAAAAAAAGGAAGTTTATTGCAACTTTGTTTTGAGCAAGTTAAATAACAACATTCATTTTGCCTGCCAAAGTAAAATGGAAGTTTGATTTGGGTATTGGGAGCTGTGGCAGTTCCATGTGGGACCCCTTCGAGAAGAAAATATATATATATTTTTTAGAAGATTAGTTTTCAAAATAGATTTAATTTAAACCTTCACTGGAACTTTATGTAAATAGTAGTATGCCTTGTATGAAAATCATCAGAGATTGAAAGTATACCTCAGTGGCGCAGTGGTTAGAGTGCAGTACTGCAAGCTACTTCTGCTGCAGCCAGCTGCCTACAATTTGGCAGATCGAATCTCACCAGGCTCAAGGTTGACTGAGCCTTCCATCCTTCCGAGGTGGTTAAAATGATGACCAGATTGTTGTGGGCAATATGCTGACTCTGTAAACCATTTAGAGAGGGCTGTAAAGCACTGTAAAGCTCTATATAAGTCTAAGTCCTATTGCTATACCAGGAGGTGTAAAACAATTGTGGAAGAGATAATATAGATATCTCCAGTTTGATTTAGTGGTTAAAGCACCAGGTTAGGAACCAGGAGATCATGTGTTCTAGTCAGTGGTGGAATTCAAAAAAAATTACTGCCATTTCTGTGGGCATGGCTTGGTGGGTGTGACATAGCTTGGTGGGCATGGCAGGGAAAGTTACTACAAAATCCCATTCCCTCCCCACCCCACTAACCTGCTTTCCAGCTCTGTTATCCTGTGCAGGGCAACAAAAGAAGACCCAACCAATTAACTGGGATTTGGGAGGCAAAGAATAGATGGGGCAGGGCCAGTCAGAGGTGGCATTTGCCGGTTCTCTGAACTACTCAAAATTTCTGATACCAGCTGTCTAGAACTGGTCAGAACCTGCTGAATACCATCTCTGGTTCTAGTTCTACTTAGATATGAGAGACCACCTAGATCAGGGGTATCAAACTCAAGGCCCACAGGCCAGATGTGGTCCACGGGATCCTTAGATCTGGCCCGTGGGGCCACTCTGGAAACAGCAAGGGACTGGCCTGCAGACGGGCCTCCTGAGCTCTGTTTTTACTGGCAGAGGGTTGCAGGAAGCCGTCAGAGCCAAAAGCAGAACTCAGGAACCCGTTTCGCTGGCAGATGCACTCATGCTGCTACAGGCACCCACCAAACAAGTGACATTGAGCTAGTCATGCCCACCATGGCCACGCCCACCACGGACACACACAAACCACGAGGTCAAACACAACCAATAAAATTGAGTTTGACACCCCTGATCTAGATGGCTTTGGGTCAGTCACAGTCTCTCAGCCCAAGTCACCACACAGGATCATTGGGGGGGAAATGGGAGGAGGAAAGAGTATTAGGTATGTTTGCCTCAAATTATTTATTAAAAAAATAAATAAAGACGGGATATGAAATGTACAGTATATATACATGCATACATATCTCAATCCAATTTTTATGCTGCTTCCTGTTATGAATGTCCACTCATAAAATATTTCTATGGTCTTTTTAGAGTTGCGTATTTTTTATGTATTAAAGTGCTGTATCTCCTCTGTTAAGTCCTTAAATGCTAAACAGGACAGCTTGCAACATTTCTACTTCAAAGTACAGATGTAGGATTTCCTGCTCATACTATAATTGGCAGCCGGTTAATTAAAAGGCTGAATTCTCTAACAAGCAAGTTACCCTCGACAAATGAAGTGGATGGCTGTACAGTTTTTCTCTTCTGATGTCTACAAGAGTTGGGCTTACTGTGCTCATTATTTCTCAAAACCATAAATCAGTTTTTCCTGAACTGAAATGTAAATTCACGATTGAAATATAACACAGAAGGAAATTATATTAATTACTTGAAGTGGGCAATGGCACCATCTGTGATTAGAGAATGAAGTTTCACATTGATAGCACTTGATCTTAAGGAACATATCTCTAAAAAAAAAGAAAAAAAGCCTTCCTTCATAAAGTAGCTCGGTGAAAACATTGCGGCAAAAGCAAGTTGGAAAACCTAAGCATCCTTAGCTGATCTTAGGAAAGTTAAGCAGGCTTGGAACCATGGGTGAGCTGCTGGGGGTTCGCAGGGGTTTGGGAGAACCTCTAGCTGAGATTTTGCACAGTTCAGAGAATCCCCAAATCCAACAGCCACCAACAACCATCTTTGCCTAACAGATGTGCCTATTCCCAGGTGTGTTAATTAATTAAGGAGCTTCTGGTGTCTCTTTGACAAGCACAAAGAAGAGGAAAGAAACCTTAATCATTTCATCATTTTACAGTTCTGTCCCCATAAAGACATCTTGCCTTGCCACAGTGATAACATCTGAAATATTTTGGGTGGTTGACATTACAGTCCCACAATGTTAAGTAAGATTTGTTGGCATATCCACTCATCAGACATTTAAAATGCAATGGTAATACAAACATATTTTTTATGACCAATATGTGTACTCCACAACCAAATTTTCTGCAGCAAAAGCCTTCAGTGTAAAGCTGATTAAGGTCTGGTCAGTTTCAGGCAGCAGCTGTGAGCCAGCCAGAGGGTTTTAATCAATTAATTAAGGTCACAGGACTAAACTTGTTAACTTGTAGTTAGCACTTTTTAAGGACAAACTGCACTTTTGGAGAAAAGCACTCAGGAAGTTTAAACAATGTCTCGCCCTGTGAGGAGGCAAAAAAAAAAAAAGATTTATGTGGGCAGTGGGAGGAATTAAGTCAGGCACAGGACACTCTAGGAGGGAAGTTTATCTGAATGAGATGGTAGCAATCGATAATCTTCACAGCATCTCTCTCTCTCAATCATGTGTTCACTTAGCAACCATTTTGCTGAAGCTGAACATAGTTGCTAAACAAGGTAAAAGTGTAATTCTCACTATAACATTCTATTAAGTTCTTTGTTGCGGTTTTGAAAAATAAAAAAAGTCTAGAGTACAGGGTAAAAGAGAAAGGTGCCATTTTGTCCATTTCAGACAGCAAGATGTCTTACACTAATTCTCTTCTTATCCGAAATTGGGTAAAAGAAAGGGGTTTTACTGCTGAAAAATAGAAACCTTTCCTTATTATACATTTGGCAGCAAGGCAAAAATGATGGAAAATCTGTAATGCAAGACCTGTGCAAAGCATCCAAAGGTTTCTTATGAAAGGCCTGCCATTTTGTCTGCCTCTGCTTCAAGACTTCCTTCATCCCATGCAAACTGTTCCAGGAGTCATTATAATAGCTGCAAAGGTTGAGGGACTCATTGGTTGATTTCTTCCCACAGAACTTTGTACACAACCAAATTAGGATGTTAGTGGTGTTAAAACAGAGCAGAAAGTCATGCCACAGGCTTAGAAATTCAATACTATGATTCATGTCTATAGTGCAGAAAACAGAAAACTGACATTATTTAAAATCATAATCTTACAATAAAAAATCCCTCAAGTCAGAAGTGAATTTTTTTAAAAAAAACTTTTAAGAATTTATTACTCACAGAGCACCTTATAGAGGTTATATTTTCATGTTAATGCTGTTGATACAACTTTGATTTTATTTGCTTTTATTTAATGCTTGTAAGCCATCCTGGGTGATTTAAAAGCATTGGCAGGAAAGGTTATACATGTGGTTGTTTACAAAAGCTACAGTTCTCAAAGAGAAAATATATCTGATTTGGACTGAATCCCAATAAGAAGTCAAAGTAGTATAATTTTTTAGACCAGAAACAGGGAACCATGGCTCCTTTATGACTTGTGGACTTCAACTCCCAGAATTCCTGCCCCAGCTGAGAGTTGAAGTCCACAAGTCATAAAAGAGCCCTCATTTCCTCCCCCCTCCCTATTTTAGACCAAATCTGTGACTGCATGAAATGTGAATCAGATTTGCTACAATTAACTTGATGTTTAAGCCTTTTTCCCTTCGGTTTATGTCTCCTAATCTGACAGCATTTAAAGTGACTTTCTATCTGACTTTTTACTTAAAGCAAGCATTTTTTGTGAGCTCATTCTCTTTCAAGGAGAAATTATCCCTCTTTGCCATAATACATATTTCAGTCTTTTGTTCATATTAGGATACTGGGACTTCATATACTTTCATCATGTAAATTTGATTTGAGGATGAGAAGTTCCTTTCTTCAAATGTTTTTTGTTTCTATTTTGTTCTTCTTTGCATTCTTGCATCTTTTTCTTTCTTTTCTTTTTTACTTTGTATTACTTTTTATTATTATAATTAAAACTTTTAATAAAATTATTTTTAAAATTGTAGATGTAGATAGCAACTATCTACAGTAGACAGTTTTGCTGGCTCCAAGAAGAGTTAGATTGTCAGCTATAAATTAAAAGAATGGTCTAAGTACCCAATATCAACCATCATCAGATACGTCTGCCAAGTCTTTCCAACAGAGAAGAGGTTTCACAGAGGAATATTCTATGGTTAGTACATGGAAGTTATTTCAAAATCTTCATAATAATTCAACTTTTAAGGAAGCGAGAAGTGAATTTTCTGCATTTGGGCATTCAACTTTTCTTCAAAAAAAATTAATGTTTTGTGTAAAATTGAATTCCCAACATTATGTCACAATTGAGAAAATCACAAAGATGGTGGTTATATAAATAAAAGAACTTAGATATAGAGATGAAACCAAACTGGATTATTTTTTATTACTGTGATCTGATTTCTATTCCAGTAGTGCCTCAAGACATCACTTCCTCCAGGATTACTCAAGCCATAAGCTTTTCTCAGAAGCAATAAAAGCTGGAGAATTAATGAAAACTCGGGGTGACATACTAACTGCACATTACAGCCATGATCACTGCATTTT
Source organism: Pseudonaja textilis (assembly GCF_049901715.1). Lineage (NCBI taxonomy): Eukaryota > Metazoa > Chordata > Lepidosauria > Squamata > Elapidae > Pseudonaja > Pseudonaja textilis. Next base: position 173,770,561 of record NC_141991.1, read on the forward strand.
GTTTGTTTTGTTTGTTTCTGTGCATATACGTGTAAAATGTTTGTTGGCATTAGAAGTCTGTGTAGTCAAAACCCAGATGATAAAGGAGAACACAATAACCTGAACTAATTTTCAGTTAATTGAGTTGGAGCAGACAGATCTGAAAACATGAGAGGTACCAAACCAGACTTCCCCAAATTTCAGTCCCAAAGCTATTTGTTAGCCTTGTGAGATAGTCCAGTCAGGGAGCACACCAAGATGAACTAATGCTACTTTTTTTGTAAAGTTATATTAACAGAACCTTGTAAGTCTAAAAGTACATTTCTTCCCTATCCTCTATACAAGTCAAGAAACTAGGGAGGGCCATTCTTTCTGCAAGCTAAGCTATCTTGTTTGTTTATTTAGCATATGGCAAATTCATGGACTTACAGTGGTTCAAATGTTAATGTTCAGTCCACCCAGCTATTCAAGGACAGGGTGGTCTATGTTGAAAAAAAATCAAACATTGGGTCAGTGTAAGCTCTTGATGGACATTCAGACACAGTGTGATGGATATTTTGTCAAGGAGCACCACAGTCACGCGGAGGGGTAGAGACAAGACCTCACTTAAACACTGAGTCCTGGCAGACACCATGTTGGGTACGGATCCTGTTCAGAATTGACCAGTACTGGTGAGGAAGGTCAAAACCTGGCACCTTCTGTCTAGGTTCAAGCTAACCTGCATCTGACCATTTCTCTTGCTGTGGCTCTTTCCTCTGTCTCCCAAGGTCATCCGCACCGTTGCACTGCTCCTTTCTGTAGAACACAAAGGGAATCACCTTGAATGACTGGAAGAAGATTGGCTACCAAAGTAATGGCCAGATAAGAGGGGCCTAAGCCAAAGCCAAACAGTGTGAGAAAATATCTCCAACAAATCCCTCCCAAGTTCACATGAAGATAAAGGAGGGGGAAGCACATTCAGACTTCCAAGGTTCTGTTACTATAATTTGATCATAAAAGTCATCTTGACTTATATGGCATTGCTTTCACAATCTGGTTGGCTTGGCTGGACTGACACTCTATTTCCAGTTAGACAGCATAGTTTAAAAAATTTAATTGCTTTGCTATATATAATTTTATGCTATGTAAGCCTCCCAGAGACTTCCTATCAGGGAGATGTATGACATATAAATTTAATAAATAAATAGATATTGTATTGTTGATTGAAATCAGCTATGAACCAATGACTAAAATGAGGCACTGCTCTGTGTGGCAAAGAATTCTGCCCCAACAGGTAGTAGATGTAGTGATCGATTCGTTAATTATTGTTAGTTGCCCAAAGTCATTTTGTTGAGAGTTGGGTGGCCATATAAACTGGATAAAATAATAATGTTATATTCTGTCCTTAAATCAATGTGAGTTTTGTATTCTAGCCTTCATGGGTTGCCCCAACTGTACCTATTTAGGTGAGTGGCATGAGAGGAGAGACAAAGAGATCTATATCCATCTTTTTTGCTAAAGCAGATTTCATTTTACCCAGATGTGTTCATTGTAGTTCTACGTGATGTCATTGTCCTTGTGAACTGAGATTGGAAGTGACTGATTTATTTTTCATACTATTCATCATTTCTGTTTTCACTCCTTTGCTCTTCTCAATCGTCTACTTTTCCATCTTTTTTTCCCCATCCTTTTCCATCCTTTCTGTGTAGTGGAGGCAGATATACAGTACATTTGGCTCGGGCCTGTTTTAGAGAACTGTTATGTCCAGCTGCCTGGGAGGGAAGTATTAGGGGGAAAACCCCAACTACAACATAATAGTTTTCTTTAAAAAAAAGAAAAAAAAGAGGACAATGGAAAGAAAATACATATTCCTATGAGGTTCTATTTTTCCGCATTCCTGCTGTTGAACTACCGTGAGTTTTATATCAAGACCAAATGAGTCAGACAGCTTCATTCAAAGGGATTCTCACATTTGCTGCCTGGACTGTAGACTATTCAAACAGAGAGAATGTGGAGAGAGCTACTTCCTTTTTACTGTGTGTTCCATGCTTACTGTCTCATCCTGAACAGTGGTGTGAGTTGTATCATCTAGCTAATCTGACCTAAGACATTATTTATTGCAGCTAAAAAGATCAGTGGCCAAGATCAACCAATCTTTCTTTCCAAATGGTTTGCTCTGGCTCTACCACATCACCTGTCTCTATTCTTTCCAATCTCTAAATGCTATAACTGATGAAAATGCCATGTCTGAGGAGGAACGCATGGCTAAGAAAATGCCAACTTTCCTTCCTTTCCTTGTATGATATTTCCCGTCTCTTGTTTGATGTGCTACACCTTTAGCCAAGATATCAGATGAAGATCTGTGAGAGCAATGAAGACAAGAAGAGGAAAAGTGGAGAGATGAAGAAGGGAGAAGAAGAAACAAAAATGAGTTGAGCAGAAAACCAAAGGAAGTTAAGAGTAGAAGAAGGAATGGAGGATGAAAGGAATCAAGAAATCTCAAGAATGCGCTCAGGAAAAAGATACATATTAAAGTCCCAAAGTTGTTTTTTCAAGAGACAACTGGACTGTTTTTTTCTTTGAAGACTTTTCACTTCTCATCTAAGAAGCTTCTTTAGCTCTGGCTGAATGGTGGGGAATAGAAGAATTCTTCCATTCAAATCCTTCCATTCCCCACCATCCAGCCAGAGCTGAAGAAGTTTCTTAGATGAGAAGCGAAATGTCTTCAAAGAAAAAACAGAAAGTCCAGTTGCCTCTTGAAAAAACACCTTTGGGAAAACCATGACCTGGATGACCGAGAATCTCCATAGACATACGTATTAAAGGCTCTGTGCCAATGTTGGAGTACAATCAGCATGAATGGGGAAGAACGGAGGCAATAAACAGTTTTGGAAAGGTACCAGCAGCAAGACACTGAAGTAAGATGGCAGCATCAGCAGAGGGCTATGGAGAATGTCCTCATAGTCCAAAGGTCATGGTGGAGAAGACTTCATTGGACCTAAGGGATTTGGGAGACACTCACAACTATACCCAGTAGATTGCCAACTGGTCAGCAGCAACCAGCAGGAATCCAACAAATTTAGGAGAGTCCAGCACAACCTAAAAAATGTATCAAATGTCAAAAGGACTAAGCCAAGCAGGCCAGGTGGTGCCAGAGAACCTGCACCAGAAATGGTAGCTGCACAAAAAAAAGAGATAGTAGTTATTGGACCCTTGTCTCCCAATCATCACCACAGACAAGCTCCAGCCCTCCTGTGGCAGAGACACCAACCTTCCCTCAGCAACCTTTCAATGAAAGTCATGCAGATGATGTGGGGAGACTAAAGGAAGTCTAAGGGCTCAGAAAGAAGTACAACCAGAAGGAATTTAAGGAGGTTAAGAACATGTCAAAAAAAAATACTAAAGTCTAGAATAAGAGAATGGTAAATAACTTAGATCTTCATGAAGGTTAGGATAGAAAAATTGAGAGCAAAAGTAAGAATACCTTCTGGGAATAAGAAGTGAAAAGCAAAATTATTTGCAATGTAGAGGTTGATTGATTGTGTGATGATGATAATAAAATCCCCTTTGAATGAAATTGTTTGGTTTCCTCAAATTGAACCAGCAATGTTCCATTTTTGCTTCCCACTTCCTTGTCCACTGGTCTCAAACAACCACTCTCCAAAGCAGTAATTCTCAATTCCCCATGTTTGTTATATACTATCTCACAGATATCTTCAAAAACAGCATGTCCTCAGATGGTGAGACAGGCTTCAGCCTTCTGGCTCGGGTCTGCTCCCAGTTGCCAACACACTCATTCCCACTTCTTTCTCCATCCTGCCAGCAGAAAAGGTTCCACAGATACAACTTGCCCATCTTTCCATTTCCACAATTATTAGAAGGTGTCAAAATCTCATTTCCAACTCCTTGCCAGATGTAGGTGTGAGTCTAGTCTATTGGGGGTATTTTTAGCACAACAAATCTCTCCCCCCATCCTTAATCCAATGTACTATCCCAATTTTTTTTTTTTGCTTCTAACACAATTCTCTTCTACAGTGATCTGTATCCATAACTAAGATCTTCTCACTCATTAATCTCCCACACCATTTCCATTTCCTCCAGTTCATCTAACAGCTTGCTGTGCCCCAAAGCGCAATCCTGAAATAATGCTACTAAAATAAAAGTCAACATAAACTATCTAACATTTTAGAAACAAAATGCATAGAGCATTTTGCTCTATCCTCAGTGGAGCTTGGTTTGGTGATCTCTGTGTATCCCTAGAAGGCATCTCATAAGACATGTAGGTTCATTTCACTTGTTGAAATGAATCTGCAGATAGCAATAACATTTAGACTTAGATACCACTGTATGGAGCTTCACAACACTCTCTGGTCAGGGGTGTCAAACCCAAGGCCTGCGGGCCAGATCCAGCCTGCCGTGTACTTAGATCTGGCCCATGTGCTTAGATCTGGAAACAATGAAAGACCAGCCCATGGTGCCACTGTCAGTAAAAACAGAGCTCAAGAAGGCCACACATCACCCTCCCGAGCTCCGTTTTTACTAGCAGAGAGTTGCAGGAGGTCGTCCCAGCCGAAAATAGAACTCGGAAGTCCATTTTCACTGGCAGAGCATTCAGCCCCCACAGGTGCCCTCGGCACAAGTAACATCAAGCTGGCCATGCCCACCATGCCCACGCCTTCCCCACCCCAAAGTCAAACACAAACCCTGATGCAGCCCTTAGTGAAATCAAGTGGGACATCCCTGTACTAGGTGGCTTGTAATGTAAGCATCATTTGCATATTGCTGCCAATAATCTGAGGGTCTCATTTTACCGACCTCAGAAGGATGGAAGGCTGAATCAACCTTGAGCCCCATCAGGATCCAACTCCAGGCTGTGGACAGAGTCTGCCTGCTGTACTGTTTTCTAACCACTGAGCCCCCAGGGTTCAGTCTGCATGTACCATCTACAGTTAAGGGGCGTGCATAAGCTCACAATCGTGCCTACCGTCTCTGTCCTATTGTCCCCAATAATTAGTTCCTATTCTTATATTTAAACTTATGTTTATTCTTATTTCTAGTGTATTGTATGCTTTTGACAAAATAAATAAATAATAAATAAATAAGTATGTGCATTCTTTCCTCACGCATTGTGATGTTTGAAAAACTCTATTGTCATTCAATAAAACATTGTTCTCCTGATATTATATTATTTGATTGTATAAAAACAGCTCTCCTGTGAAAGGCACTATGTGTTTGAGCACAGATTTTTAAAAATCCCTTCAATACACACACTTCTTGTCTGTAAATATCCACCTACCTAACTCATGGTAGTGATGGTTGATTTACAAGCCAAGATGGCTGATTTTTCAAACCAAACTCTTTGGTTTTTTTAAATGATAACTTGAGTGTGACATAATTCTGTCTGTTTCAGCAGTAGACTTTGCTTGTGTTTTGTGATAACAGATACATTTGCATCCTTTTTAGGATGCTCGAAAGTTGCTGTCAAGATTGGATTTTGGGTTTGTTTTTTTTTTGCACAAATAAATGATGCCAATGACAAGAATCACAACAAGAAGATAAAAAAGCTGCTCTTATTTTCTGTAAGTTTTTCAGGTGTTGGTTGCATTGCATCATCTTTCACATTTCAAAAGAAAGGATGTGTGAGGCAGGTAGTGTCTATGCCTTCCACAGCCTGAAAAATTCAACCATAATGGGTTTGTTACTGTAAATTATACAGTACTATTTTGCAATACATCCTAATTTCAATTGATTATACTTCTCTTGTCATAAATCAGACTGCATGCATTTCATTTATTTCCAAGGTTGTTTTTCTTCCTTTGTTTTTGGTAAACAATTCCCAGAGTTTATCTGGACTTGTCTTGTACATGCATATCTATGAAACATAGACAAAACACTTCTGGGATCCTGGGAAGCCACCCAGAATCGCCTTATCAGAGAGATAGGTGGCATATGCATTATTTAATAAATCAATAATAATAATACCCCAAAAACGAAACAGTGATTTCTAAATATTTTTGGACAGTGCTAAGAGAGTTTCCCTTGACTGGATAACATGAACAGCCTATGCATAGAAGGCTCTGATGTTAAGGTCATCTCAATTTTGGCCAGATTGGAGTGATGAGCCTCCACAAGGCCCTTCAATGCACTGAGGCACATCAATATATCTCCACAAGGTGAAATTTCACAAGGTGCAACCATCAAAGCAGATCATTCCAGAGAGCTATGGACAAGATGTACTTCCTAGTTCCCATTAGATGACAATATTTAATGGAAGTGACCTGGAGCATTCTGATCCTATCTAACCTGATGCGACAATCAGAAGCTCTCGAGGAAGGCAGTCCTGCAAATAACCTGGTCCCATGCCATTTAGCATTTAACAGTACCTTGAACTGCAGCCAGAACAAAACTGCAAGCCAATGCGATTCATGCAGCCATAGTCTATTATGGCCAAATCATGCAGCGCGCAGAACATTTGTGTGCTACTACATTCTGCACAAGTTGTGATTTCCTCATGGTGTTGCAAGGCAGGCCTGTGTAAACAAATTACAATAATCCAATCAGGAAGTGGCAAGGGTGCAAAGGCTCCTGTCAAGCAATGCACAAAATTGGTGCACAAAATAGATTTGTACAAAGGCCCACTTGCCACTATTGCCCCCTACGTCTTGAGCAGGACTTGTGAGATGAGGAGGAATCCACAAGTTGTGTGCCCACTCTGTCTGAGTAGGAATGCAAGAGTCAAAGGTAATAAGTTACCAGATCTCAGAAGGCGGGAAGGAGGTTGTCACTTTAAAAACCCAGAGACACTCCATCTTTCCGGGGCTGAGTCAAAGCTGGTTCTTCTCCATCCAGACTCCTACAGATTGCAGGCAATGGATATCATCACTTGACTGACCTGGAGCAAGATATCTAACTTGTTATCATTAGCACACTGAAGATTCTGCACTCCGTGTTGCCAGATGATTTCTCCTAGTGATCTTATATATTTATTAAAGAAGAGGGGTAAATGACTTGAGACCTCAGATGCTACATATTAGGGGGCCCAGAGCTCAATATGCCCCCCTCTTCAAAACTAACTTGAATGGGCATTCTAACCTCCATTGATTTCCCCAATGCACCTATTTGACTTAATGGGCTACAGAGGAACACGGAGAATTACTGCAAATCGGTGCCTCCGCAACTCCCACCCAGAAACTCGTCCAGAAGGATATCATGATTAACGGTATTGAAAGCTGCTGAAATTGAAAGCCACTGAAAGATTCAGGAGGGGCAGGTCAGATGCACCGACCCCATCTTGAAAATCTCAGAAGTGATCCACCAAAATAACCCATCTAATCACAGTGCTGTAGTCTGGCTTGAATCCTAACTGAAAAGGAACCAGATAATTTGCTTCATCCGGGACCCCCAGAAACCGAGTTCCTACCACCTTCTCACCAACCTTCCCTAAAAAGAGGATGTTAGAGACTGGACAAAAGTTATGCAAAGTAGTCAGATCCAAGAATGGCGTCTTGAGAAGGCGAGCAGGGATGATGAAATGTTTTAGCTTAGCAAGCTTTTTGCTGGCAAAGAGCTTTTGGACTGTGTGATATGATATTAATTAAAATGTGATTCCCTATCTCCATCTGAAATGGTGCAGTAAAGGAAGGATTTATCATACTCTTTTTCTGAGCAATTTAATCAGTTTTCGCAGAAGCTCCATTAAGCCAAACTGGGGCAGGGTTGAGGAATGGTGAAAAGTAATAATAGTCTGAGCTGCAGTCTCTGTGAATACCTGTCTTAAAGGAAAGCAGGGGATGAAACAAGCACACCTGAAATAAATAGCATGTTCTTATTTAATTCTTCGGTACAGTCTTATTCATATCAATATTTTATATATATATGTATGATCTCATTATCTATCGGATTAGATTCCAATTTTTTTTTATATAATTTCAGGAATAAGTTGCTGATCTGACACCAGCTACAGAGTTAGTTTCCTGTCTGAATAGAAATCAGATTTTTTTTTCCTCCCTAAGTCCACCCAACGTTTTATCCACCCACAACATGGACTCTGCATCCTGCTGCTATGCCCTCTAGCTCTTAATACACAATTTATGAATGCCTGGGTTGAAAATGAAAGAAATATAAGCAGGGATCTGCAGTTAAGACAAGCTGAATGGATGCTAAAATTATGGTAAAAGAAGGTCTAAAGTGAGGGGGGGGAAGGCTTAATGTCACTTAGGGCCGCATCAAGGTTATGTTTGACCTTGGGAGGCTGAGGTGGGTGAGGCCAGGGTGGGCGTGGCCAGCCCGATGTCACTCGTGTCATCACTCGTGTTTCACTCTCCAGCGAAAACAGGCTCCCAAGCTCCATCTTCAGCTGTGACGGACTCCTGCAACCCTCTGCCAGCGAAAATAAAACTCAGGAGGGTCACACGTGGCCCTCTCAAACTCTGTTTTTGCTTGCAGAGACACTGCAGGCTGGTCCTTCACTGTTTCTAGGGTGTCCCCGTAAGCCAGATCTAAGCATCCCCCAGGGCAGATCTGGGCCCTGGGCCTTGAGTAACACCCATGATCTAAAGGGAAGAACTCAGCGTTAGGTATCACAAAGTTTTATTTACACAGGAACTAGGCCCTAGCCAGGGATGGGCTGCTGAGAGTTTGCAGGGGTTCGGGAGAGTCCCTAGCTAAGTTTCTGTGCAGTTTGGAGAACCCCCCAAATCCCACTCCTGGCTGGCCCCGCCCATCCTGCCCCACCCCTCCCAGGACTCCCCATGTGGCTCATTTTGGATGCAGGTAAGTGCAGGCTCAGGGAGGGTGAAAAACAGGCCTCCTGGAAGTTCGGGAAGGCCGGAAATAGGCCCATTTTCAGCTTACAGAGAGCCTCTGGAGCCTGGGGAGGCCGTTTTCACCCTCCTGGAGGCTTGAGGAAAGCCTCCGGAGTCCAGGTAGGGAACTAGCAGTAAAGAATGGTGCCAAGACATCAGAAGCTATCCTATCCTTGAGCTTGTTGAAGCTTTATATATGTATAAAGTTCTTCAATTGATCATTCTAAAAATGATGGCAGGATTTGTCATCCAATTTTCTGGAATGTTTGCTACTCTGTGAAACAACTTTCTGTTTTTCTACCTCATTTTTTATTGCTTTAGAAATATTTGTATGACTTTTTGAGGCATTCTCTGAGCTTATTTTATTGACCTGGTGTTCTCAGGAATGCTTTTTTCCTCATTGTTACTCCTTTCTTCATCACTTTGTGGATTCCTTGTTGGTCTGTGACTTCTAATCTGAAAATGCCCAATGGGAGAGGTTTCCCCTAGTGGTCTTCCATTGTAAAAAGCATTGCAGATGTCTAAGGAAATGATTGTAGAGAGGCAGAAAATAGACATATTCCCCTCCCCCATCTTGTGTAGTAGTGGGATCCTACCTTAGTCACTACTGGTTCGGTGGGTGATCATGCGTGTGTGCGTGCCTCTAACATGTGCACTCCTAACAAGCCAGTTCAGCTGAAAGGATAAAGAAACAAAAAGCTAGGAGCGACCCTGTTAGGAATAACATAGGTTACCTAACGTAGTTTGGGTAAAATAATATATATAAACTATGATTGTAAGTTTAAGTGTGTGTCACTTTAAACTGCAAAGCATGTAATTTTGGGTGCGGTTGTAAACCGCCATAAGAGGGAGCAAGAGAACCTGACGATTCCTGACGATTGATGGTTTGATGGATTGATGGTTTGTTAACTGCGTGTTTTCCCTACTGCTCAGTTGCTGAAGGAAGAAAGGAGGTTTGACTTCTTCATATCTCTACTGCGCGGAGATATATTCCTGGACTGATATTTGTAAGTTTACTGACCTCTCTTTTTCAACACTGGAATTTGCAACTGAATAATCCCCGGACAGACTGAACTAGTGAATGAAATATGGACTGTTTGACTATGCTATAACTCTTGCTGGAATAAACTATTTAACTAGCACAGTGTATCTGTTTTACTGAGTGTAAGCTACAAAAACGTTTATCTCACATATTTTGCCTGCCTGCCTGACTGCCATGCAGATTCTGCTAGGGTGTATCCCTAACAGACCCTCACATCTTCCTATGTACTTTTCGGTCTTTTCTCCTCTCAGCTGATTGTTAGAGGCCTGTTTTTCTCCTCTCAGCTGATCAGATTTTTTTTAAAAAAATGATTTTTTTTTTTAACTACGGGTTCGGTCAAACCGGTCTGAACTAGTAGCATACCACCACTGATCTAGACAATTGCACTAAGAATCAGGACCATGCACAAGAATCTGATCAACTAACATTCAACACTAAATTGGCACCAGATAAAGGTCAATGGAATTCATGAGGGGTTGGACTGGGGGTGTTTGGGAATGAAAGAACTCTAAACTGATGATGTACTTAACTCTGCCCCCTAGCTCTGCCTGCTCTTCTCCTACACTGCAAGAACTACCCAATCAGGGACATTTAATTTAAAAAAAAATGAAAGTGGATTCTTTTTCATCAACTGAAATAGGAAAATATTAAACATTCAGAAGAAAAATTGGCTGAGGGGATACAAAGCAGTTGCTTGGGGGTGAAAAGAAGGTACACTAACATGACACTCATCACTTTAAATATTAGCCAAAATTTTTGCCCTGGTGTGTTGTCGGTAAGAATTTTGGAGACTTAAACACATTTTCCCACTACCACCATAAAACCTGATTTACCAATAGAAACATTTGAGTTTATGAAGATTGGGACTCCAATTTTAGATTCTACACAAAATTAATTAATATTTATGTGTGCCTGGCTATTAAATAACACCGTTGTAACTTCTGTTTATAACCATTCATTTCCCTTGACATTTGTTAGGTTAAGAATTTAGCTGCTAAATAATCCAATGAACTGTAGTTAACTTTTGGGTGATAATTCCACCCAGCAGTTCCAGTTGCCATTCACACTTCATTTTGATTCCCTGTGGTCTCAAAATTATAAAATGACATTGTCAACTGCATATAAAGAAAAGTTGTATAAGATGTTTTACAGGTGGCACCTACCCCCAACGAGACTTGCAAGAATGTTTAAGAATAAATTGGATAAATGCTGGAAATGTCATCAGATACCTGGTTCATATTACCATATGTGGTGGACATGTTCGGACACAAAGAAATATTGGACTAAAATCCACACATGGTTGGAAAAAAATGATAAAACAACATATAGACTTTAAACCAGAGATCTTTTTATTCGGAGTCATACAGGACATATACAATAAAGAATTGAAATATTGCAAATGTTTTAACAGGGGCTAGAATTGTATTTGCGAAGAACTGGAAAAATGACAAAATACCTATGCAGGAGGAAGTTATTAAAAAAATTATGGACTGTGCTGAAATGAGTAAACTGACATTTGAAATTAGAGAACAAGAAGACAAGCAATTTTATATGATATGGGATTTGTTTTATCAATGGTTGGATAAAAAAAACATGGTAAGGTAACAGAATAGATAATTTTGTTATAGAAGCTTAATAGATTGATACAAAATATAATGTAGACATATATAACCATTGGATGACAGCATAATACAACATTGATGGAATAAATAGCAGGATAATTAATAATTGATAAATAGATAAGCATATGTTAGTTTGAGATTGATATAAATTGTGAACAATGATTATGAAAGGATCGTACAAAAGATTCGAAACCAACTGACACACTGTATGTACAAAATGGAAGATGGTTTTATTTTATTTTTTATTTATTGTCTGTGTATGTTTGTCTTAAAATAAAAATATATATTTAAAAAAATGAGAAAAAAACCTTCATTTTGCTTCCCGTGTGAATAACACCCCCTTGCTAATCACATCACAGGTTGTTTTTTTTTTAAAGCAGATATTACTTATGCATCTTTAAAATGATTATGAATTTCACTGCAGTGAAATCTACTGTCTAGATTATTGTACAATATGTAGCATTTTTGTGTTCTTTTCTTTAAGAGAGAACAAATGGTAATAAACAGTCATGCTTAAGGGGAAAAGAAACACAATGTCCTCCAGACACAAACCAATGGTACAGGAAATATCTCCTTCTCTTAATGTTCTAGTGGTGATATTTATCACTGCTGCCCATTGTGCTTATTCTTAAATTGTTTGTCTTCATAACACCAGGAAAACACTTAGGTGGTTTTATATACAGGTAAAACTAGAAAAATTAGAATATCATGCAAAAGTTCATTTATTTCAGTAATGCAACTTAAAAGGTGAACCTAATACATGAGATAGACTAATTACATGCAAAGCAAGATAGTTCAAGCCATGATGTGTCATAATTGAAATGATTATGGCTTATAGCTCATGAAAACCCCAAATCCACAATCTCAGAAAATGTGAAAAGGTTTAATATTCTAGGCTCAAAGTGTCCCACTCTAATCAGCTAATTAAGCCATAACACCTGCAAAGGGTTCCTGAACCTTTAAATGGTCTCTCAGTCTGGTTCAGTAGGAATCACAATCATGGGAAAGACTGCTGACCTGACCGTTGTGTAGAAAAGCATCATTGACACCCTCCATAAGGAGGGAAAGCCTCAAAAGGTAATTGCAAAAGAAGTTGGATGTTCCCAAAGTGCTGTATCAAAGCACATTAATAGAAAGTTATGTGGAAGGGAAAAGTGTGGAAGAAAAAGGTGCACAAGCAGCAGGGATGACCGCAGCCTGAGGATTGTCAGGAAAAGGGTATTCAAAAGTGTTGGGGACTTTCGCAAGGGGGGAACTGAGGCTGGAGTCAGTGCATCAAGAGCCACCACACACAGACGGATCCTGGACATGGGCTTCAAATGTCGTATTCCTCTTGTCAAGCCTCTCCTGAACAACAAATAATGTCAGAAGCATCTTACCTGGGCTAAAGAAAAACAGAACTGGTCTGTTGCTCAGTGGTCCAAAGTCCTCTTTTCTGATGAGAGCAACCTTTGCATCTCATTTGGCAACCAAGGACCCAGAGTCTGGAGGAAGAATGGAGAAGCACACACTGCAAGATGCTTGAAGTCCAGTGTGAAGTTTCCACAGTCTCTGTTGATTAGGGGAGACATGTCATCTGCTGGTGTTGGTCCACTGTGCTTCATTAAGTCCAAGGTCAATGTAGCCGTGTACCAGGAGATTTTGGAGCACTTCATGCTTCCTTCTGCCGATGAGCTTTGTGGGGATGCTGACTTCATTTTCCAGCAGGACTTGGCACCTGCCCACACTGCCAAAAGCACCAAAACCTGGTTCAATGACCGTGGGATTACTGTGCTTGATTGGCCAGCAAACTCGCCTGAACTGAACCCCATAGAGAATCTATGGAGCATTGCCAAGAGAAAGATGAGAGATATGAGATCGAACAATGCAGAAGAGCTGAAGGCCGCTATTGAAGCATCCTGGTCTTCCATAACACCTCAGCAGTGCCACAGGCTGATAGCTTCCATGCCACGCCGCATTGAGGCAGTAATTGCTGCAAAAGGGGCCCAAACCAAGTACTGAGTACATCTGCATGCTTATACTTTTCAGAGGTCTGATATTGTTCTATGTACAATCCTTCTTTTATTGATTGCATGTAATATTCTAATTTTCTGAGATAGTGGATTTGGGGTTTTCATGAGCTGTAAGCCATAATCATCACAATTATGACAAATCATGGCTTGAACTATCTTGCTTTGGATGTAATGAGTCTATCTCATATGTTAGTTTCACCTTTTAAGTTGCATTACTGAAATAAATGAACTTTTGCACGATATTCTAATTTTCCTAGTTTCACCTGTAGTCAACCCAAGACAATGTAAACTGGCCTATGCTTGCTCCAAATTTCCACACTCATATATTATCCCAAGAACTGCTGCAAGTTGCTATATTGTGGCTTAGGAATGATAGCTATAGATGCTTTGGCTTCATGCCAGGTTGAAACTGGCTGGAACACTGCCTTGCCCGTTAAGATAAATAAATACATGCTATGTGGGAGTCTCCTAAAATAAGCTATAAATCCCCCCAGCAGACTGGATGCTTTGATAATCTTGAAGTAAACACACGTAAGATTCCAAATTGAGAGATACAGATTTGAGAGCTTAGAATAACTTTTCATAACCTGTGCACCTTCCTACAACTCCACAAGAAATGAATATAAGTAACAAAACAAAATAAGGACAAGTTGTTTCACCTTATAGGGTGAAATTTATCATCTATATAACATGGGTTGGATACGTGAACACATACCCACAAACACACATAGCTTGCCCCACATTGACAGAGTTGTCCACAAATAATTTCTCTGAGGAATAAAGATTCTTTACACAGCTAATGGCAAATCATTGCTAAGTACATGAAATGGGATTTTATTAGGTGATAATTATCATTTTATTATTTATGCCTTCCAGTCAGTGTTGACTCTTGGCAAGTGCCTGGACTGCTGTGCAGTTTTATTGGAAAGATTTCAGAAGTGCCATTGCCTGCTTCCAAGGGCAGAGAGAAACTTAACTAGGCTAAGATCACCCAGCTGGCTTTGAGCCTAAGGTGGAACTAGAGCTCATCGTTTCCGGGTTTCCAGTCTGAAAACTTAACCACTACAACAAAGTAGCTTTCAAATACTTGAGATAAATCCAGGTCAGAGATATCATCAAATATCCCACAAATATCCCATAGAAAGCAAGGAGACTTTTGTATCTAGTATATTACTAAAAATATCTGTTGTATTACTAAAATTTATACTATAATATAAATTTATTATACTAAAATACAATAATCTCCAGGTCTGCTAATATAAGAACTTCCTTACTTCTTTTCTTTGTTATTTCTCAACATTTCTCATTCAAAAACTTTCTGGAGTGAGGAACACAAGCTGCCACGAAGGATAACATTTACCTTTTTTACTTGTCTGCCCTCTCTGACCAAACTTCCTGAGATAATTTACATGACAAGTGATGAATGCAAAAGGAGGCTGTGAATGACAGTTTACCTGTACAGAAAAACTTTGCTCCAGTAAACCTAGTGAGCTTAGTGTTGCTGTCCTTGTAAAACGGCCCTCCTTAAAGAAGTTGGGAATACTGAACTGCTTCCCTTGGTCACGCTGACTAGATTTTAAAAAAACATTATCCGATACAAAACTAAATACAACTTTGGCAGTTTTTCATCCTGGACAAAGATTCTTCCTGCAGAGATATGATCAACATGTATCCCAACTTTTTCTTCATGGCCAGGCTTAAAATGCAAGATGAATAAATTCCAGAAGAAATCCTTTTTTATCCACTGTGATTTTTGTGTGTCTGCTGCTGAGATCAAAGGAATTATTTGGGTTTTAGAAACGGCATGTTTTATCTCACATCTACATTTTGATATTCACTGGAAAGGGCCACCATTAGAAATTTCTGGGAAAAAAGTACCTCCAGTACCATTCCCCTCAGGCAGTTGTGACTGAAAGGGATAGCTTGCTGCAGCTTGGATAATTAAGATGTTCAAGGTTGAAAGATGATCAGAGTATCAAGTCATTCTGTTTTGACATTTCTAATTTCAATGTTGAGAAGGGGGCACAATTCCATTCAAAAAGCAGGCCTTTTTGTTTCAGAGAAAACAATGGTGCATACAATGTGTGTATCTATGCGTAGAATAACTCAAAGAAGTAGTGCAAAATTGGAAGATGTAGAGCAGGGGTGTCCAACCTTGGCAACTTTAAGACTTGTGGACTTCAACTCCCAGAATTCCTCTGCCAGCTTTGCTGGCAGGAGGAATTCTGGGAGTTGAAGTCCACAAGTCTTAAAGTTGCCAAGGTTGGACACCCCTGAGGTAGAGAGAACTGGCCCATAGAATTGCCATGAGTCAGACACAACTGAATGGATATCATCATCATCATCATCATCATCATCAATCATCATCTGCATCTCTATGTATCTGAAATCCACAGACATGCCTCATGGTCCTGCCACTGCAACTTCTCAGTTCAGGAAAGATTCTACAGACAGCAAGTTCATCTAGTAATCCTTTTTCAAATGAGAACAGCAATAAATATACCTAAGCTCTGAGTGTGTTTTTCCCTTATTAGCTGGGAGGCAACTGGGAACAAGGAATGGTTAAAACAAGGGGTGCTTTTTGTCAGGGATCCGCTTCCAGACCCCTCCCAAAATGCAAGTTCAGGGGAGGAAGGTAAGTCTGAGTCTGCAGAAGAAAGTAGGGAGCCAAGTATTGGATCCGCTCAGTGAATGCTGGCCTGATGGAGCAGCCTCAGCTGGGTTGATCGAACCAGCAACAGGCTAAGGCTGAGGGAGGTGAACAGCACTGCAGCAAGTTGTCCAGGAGGCTCCAGGTGAGGACCTGGAGCAGCTGCCTAACCCTAAACAATGAAGAAGAGGTGGAGTCCACACCTCATCCTGATCCAAGAGCAGAGAGGATTCAGGCACAATGCCTGGACAGCTATCTTTATAGTCAAGCATTGTTAATTGCAAGTGTTTAAGCTAATCTCATATATATGTCAACTGTCCTTTTCTGCTGTCATAGTAATTATAGAGAAGCTTCTAAATTATGCCCACATAACAGTTTTTGACATATTTTCACATGGCGTATGGTTTCAAGTTCTGTATAATTTTTTGTTGGAATTATTGACTCATGTAATGACCATGCCAGCAATACACTTTAATTACATAAAGCTTTTTAATTAGATTTCCCCCTTCCCCAAATCGAGTCTATAGTAATGTCTTTGTCTCTACTTGAATCTGGAGTAAACCCAAATGGCGTTTCAGACTCAATTTGTCTGGATTCTGGGGGATGCTACAGGGATATTATGGAAGAGATAAGGGGCAAACACAGGGTGAAGTAAATAAATATAATATTACTCATCAAAAATGCCAAGATGTAAGAAATTTTGTTCAATGTTGGTCAATGAATAAAAGAGGAGTCCACACCTCCCCCTGATCCAAGAGCAAAGGGGAGACGGGCACAAAGCCTGTCAGCTTGACTACTCATGAGGAGGCAACCTCACCTCTCATGAAGGAATGCATTGCATTACCTACTTAACCCCGCCCTGAGGAATTGAGTGTTGCTGGAGCAACGTGCCCAGTTCCATGCCTTGTGTGCTTGTGCCGTGTATCCTGGTCTGTGTAACTCCTGGACTGCTTTCCTGGACTCCTTGTGTGCCCATTGGAGCCAGTTGCCTAGTGACTCTTGCTGGACTGAGCTTGGAATCCAGACCTGTGCAACAGGGGTGCTTTCCAAGGACCTATTTGAAAATAGGGCTTTAGAACTTTTCCCATATGTGCATAGGAGAGGGGAGCGGGCAGCACGCTTTCCTATCCAATTATTTTGTTGTGGATTTACTCATAAATCATGTAATCCCATTCCGTCAATAGCTTTCAGTATCCTCGAAACCATGATGATAACCAGATGTACATCACTGCTCTAGGATGACCAGGAGAGACCATGGAAATTGTCTTCCAGGGTTGGATATGGAAAAATTGAAGCTCAGCTCTGGCAAGATTTAAGATTTTGAGGCCTCTTTGCCAACGTTACCTTTGCCTTGGGGATATACTTCCTCAAACAGAGTTGATCCACAATTTGATGATTCTCCTGAATTCATGACTCCTGATTAAAGAGCAGGAGGCAGCCATGGCTAAGAGACTTTAAACATCTTGTGCACCAACTGTGCCCATTTCTGAACCAGGAGGCCTTGTCCATAGTGACTTATATCACACTCACTGTAATGCTCTCTACTTGGGACTGTCCTTAAAGAGTATCTGGAAATTAAAACTGGTTCAGAATGTAGTGGAATGGGCAATTTGGGGGATTTTTCATAAAGCCATATAGCACCGTGATGGCGAATCTATGGCACGTGTGCCGGAAGTGACATGCAGAGTAATCTCTATGGGCACACGAGCTGTCGCCCCAGCTCAGTTCCACTGTGCATGCGTGCATGCCTCCTGCCAGCCGGCTGATTTTTTTTAATATCTGCCATGCATGTGTGGGGGTCAGGGCACAAGTGGGAGATGTGTGCGCATGCCTAGGAGGTGGGGGAAGCATGGGAGGGTCCTGCACGCATGCGCAGGGGGATCGTGCATGCATTGCATTATGGGTGCAGGCACACCCATGTGCCTTCATGCGTGTATGCTCGCACTTTCAGCACACGACGACAAAAAGGTTAGCCATCACTCATGCAGCACTACCTCTCCATGAATTGTACTGGCTTCCTACAGATGTCTGGGTGTGACTCAAGCTGCTGATTGCACCTGTGAAGCCATGTATAGTATTTGAAGAACCATCTGCCTTCTGTAGCTTCTGATTGCTATACCAAATCTAGCAGGAAAGTATGTTGTAGGTCCTTTCATCAAAAAATACAATAGCGTTGGCCTAGAAGTCATACTTTCTCTATGCTGTTCTGCCCTGTAGAACAGCATCCCTTTGGAAATCCAGATGGCCTCAACCCTTTTAATATTTCTTAATGCAGTGCAAGACCTGGCTGTTCCCCAGGAGTCTAGGCCAGAAGATTAGGTCAGTCCTGCTAGTTATAAATTAGGATTATAATGTCTCTGTACACTATGGTTTGAATTATAAAATTGTTGTTTTAACTCTTTAAAACCACTCACAATGGTGTAAGGAAAGAATTTCCATAGAAATTGAGAATTGAGACCTTCCTTCCTTCCTTCCTTCCTTCCTTCCTTCCTTCCTTTCTTTTTCTTTTTCTTTCTCTCCCTCTTCCTCCCTCCCTCTCTTCCACCCTCTCCCCCCTCTCTCCCTCTGCCCACCACCCTCAAAGTTCTTTCTTTCTTGTAATATTTCTATATGAGAACTACAGTAAACAGAAACCAGCAGTTCCCAGGCCAAAGAGGGCCATTATATAAATTGTTATATGTGGCAATAACATGTGTATGTGTGTGTTTGTATCTATATCTATATCTAAGAGCCACGAAACAGACAGGAGATATTAGAAACACCAATCAAGCAGAACACAGCAAACTCCAAGGCCAATAAACACACACCAAGACTCCCAACCAATCAGGATGAAGAAAAAACCATTCTGGCACAGCATAGGCTAGCACCAAATTTAAAACAGAAACGGCTGTGAAAGTCTGACTCGTAGACGAACACAATATAGAAGCCTGATGATGGCAGATGAGATTCTGCTGAAACATTGCTACAACTTTAAAAGCACAACTATAATGACGTGGGAAAATACCCGAACAAAGCTGAATACCATACATATATGTATATGTATATGTATATGTATATGTATATGTATATGTATATGTATATGTCTATCTATCTATCTATCTATCTATCTATCTATCTATCTATCTATCTATCTATCTATCTATCTATATTGCAAGTTACACCTGAGATAATGAAGAGCAGAAGAGACTCTGTGTTTATCCAATATGTGACTTTTTAGAATGATTACTGGACAATTATATAACTGTATCTAACAAACATATTATGTTTTGTAACTTGTTATGTTCTGAAGTAAAATGTCATGTTTTTGGCTGGAGTGGGGGTTTGTACTTTTTGGCTTGAAAATTAATGTAAGAGATGCTAGGTCACTCTGACATTGAAGGAAGCCTATTGTGTTAGATGGACATAACAGGAAAACTTGGGGATGAGAACAAGGTGGTTTCCCAGAGATGATGGTTTGGGAGGAGTTAAAGATGGAAAACTACCCAGAACTACCCAGGAAAGTCCCTAAAATTCCTGCGTGAGTGAAACAGGAAGAATTATGTAATCTGTTCAATATGATATTCTATAAATGCTGTAACCATTTTAAGGGCGGTGTCTTCATCTCCTACTCGTTTGGGGAGATGGGGTCCTATTCACATATTTGCAAATATCCTGAATAAACATAGCTTTTTACAGTCTCTTTTGGTTGTCAAGTCTGTTTTTTATGATCACTCCTCTCAATAATAACAATAATTGTTTGGCTTCAAGGCCTTCAAACACAATGTTAACTATTCATAAATTTGAACAATGGAAAGAAGAAGCCTCAAGTTTGAACTCATGAGGATATAAATATACTTTCA
This sequence comes from Pseudonaja textilis, assembly GCF_049901715.1. NCBI lineage: Eukaryota > Metazoa > Chordata > Lepidosauria > Squamata > Elapidae > Pseudonaja > Pseudonaja textilis. The sequence goes on from NC_141991.1 coordinate 173,790,488, forward strand.
TTTTTGCATTGGTTGTGGGTAATTAACTGTTGTCCTGAGGCTTAATTTTTGCCTAAAATAAAACTAAACTTTATCAGTGAGTTTTTCCTGGTCAAGCTGCAGTTGAGCTGGGCTGTAAAATGTCAGGATGTCATTGATTATCGATTATCATGATAGAATGGGCTGGACAAATACCTTGAAACTTGAAAAACATTCTAATCCTACTTACAAGACCCATCTAGGAATCACGTTCTTCCTACATTCTACTATGAGAAAAAAACCCTGACTTTTATAAACATTGTCAATTATATTCAAGGAGCACTATAATTCTGTGTTAATATTTTCTTAATATTAAGAAAATAATATTAAGGGGTAAAGACTTTTTTCTTGTTCCTTTTGTATTATAGTTGTTGTTGTTTTAAAAATGGATCCATACTAATTGCGTAAACATTCTTTTATGTACTTGTTCTTTAGGATGCTTATTAGAGCGCAAGAAGCTTTTAACACTGGGAAAATGATTTGAGAAATACAGTAGTCTCGCTACAAAGAAGTATGGAATTTCAAGAAGTCAGTTACATAGCAAATGGATTCAAATTTTTTAAAAGGTGACAAATCTTTAGTATAAGTTAGAGAAACTACTAACATTTTATTATGTTACCTTAAGAAAGCCATATTCTACCGAAAGAGCTGTGTTTTTGGTTTTGGGGAGGGAAGGGGGAATGAGGCTTATGAATTGGATTGAACAAATGCATATTAGTGGACAAATAAAAGTAGCTATTATGGCTAACAGCAAATCTTAAAAATTGATGCAAAATTTGGTGATAGCGAAGGACAGTTTATTTTTTGATACTTTCCTTCATTAGTGCTTCCACTATAGCTAAGGATTTTAATGGATTTTGAGCTATATTGCAAAAATGTATATATTTGCAATATAGCTCAAAATATAAATATAAAACATAACACAACACTTATGCCACAACATAAGTGAATGAATGAAATTATGTATTTTTGAGAAGTCTCCATTTTGCAATGTTAATGATAAGCTTAATTATTGAATTTATGATTATTTATAGTTCTTATATGGCTCTTTTTCCTTATTTCCTAATTACGGTAGGTTTCTTGTGTTGGCTTATTTTAATCACTACAATGTATTTAGAGGTCTTTTCCCCCCAGTATAATTACTGTTTATCTTTTGTTGGTAATTATGGTGGTGCAGAGGTGTTTTCCTTTTATTACCCTGTTTTAAAATAAATAAACGAAAATTGAAAATAGCTCTAGCAAATGTTTCCTTCCTTATCTTAGAACCTTTGCCTTGATTTAAAGCAGGAGTGGGGAACTGTAGCCTTTTACAATCTGTGAACTTCAAATCCCAGAATTCCTGAATCAACATGGTTAAAAGCCAGGGGTGAGATTCTACCAGTTCGCACCTATTCGCTAGAACCGGTTGTTAACATTCTAAGCAATTCAAAGAACCGGTTGTTAAAAGAAATTAGTGGCCTAATCCTGTAAGGAAGGCAGGAAGGAAACATTCTGGTGTTGCTTACAGAAACTGCCTTTCCGTTAACCCTTATTATATTCTTGGCAGGACTAGACTTCCTGTCTCAGGAACCTCGCTGGAGTTTTTTCCCCTCCTTTGCTCGTACTATGCTTGTGTGGAGTGACCATTTAAAGTTACAATGGCACTGAAAAAAGTGATTTATGACCATTTTTCACACTTACGACTGTTGCAGCATCCCCACAGTCATGAGAGGCCAGACAAGGAGATGCGTGCCTCGATGTGAGTGATGTTGAGTTCACCACACGCAGCCAATAACATAACCACCAAGCCATGTCCACCCAGTCACATGACCACCAAGCCACACCTGCCACCTAAGCCACACCCACAGAACCAGTTGTTAAAAATCTTGAATCCCACCCCTGGTAAAAGAACCCTTATTTCCCACCCCTGATTTAAAGTGACATCCAATTACGTCTAGCTAAGGAGCTCAGACAATTAACAAACATAATTTTGTGTATTCCCACAACCACTTTGTATGGTATATCCCAAATTGATTATCTAAAGAAGTTTCTTTTGGCATAATCACTGTATATTTCTGTGAACTATAAACATTTAATATATTATATATCAATAGCTCCATATGGCTATTTTAATTCATATATATATACATTCGCTGCTGGTTAAATTTTTATCTACTGCAGTTTTCTACCTAGATCTCTGAAGAGCTGTAACTGGGAACTTAACAGCAATATGACCTCAAGTAAAGGACACATTTACCTGTTCACGTTTAGTTATTCTGTTCCTGTGAGGAAGGTTACAAGGTTTAATAATGTTGATTAAATGTTGATGTAGTCAAGAAAAGATTCAGTGGGAATTGGATAACACCTGAAAGATATTAAAACATGCTATACTATTACACAGCAATTACGACTATGTGTGTATTGCAAACTCCATTATTGATTTTATGTCCAGCATTCCATACAAATTTGTTAAACAACAGAAGGGGGAAAAATCAATTGTTGTTTGTTTTCTCCTTATCCTTTTCTAACCAAATCAACAACCATTTGGAAGAGAAATGCTGATAATATTTCATCATAAAATTTGACTTCCATGGAAAAATAAATCTCAATTGGATAGTCCAAGACAGCAAAAGTTACATCGTAGTTACTTGCCTGCCCTGTGGCTTGTTGAAGCCTAGCTATTATTTCAGGTTATATGTTTCATCGTGATCGTCCTGTCATTACTGAGGGATCCTGCTTCCACCATAGTTCCTGAATATTCTGTCACTGGGTATTTTTCTATCCAGGTTTAGTACAGACTCAGCTCATATTCATGGGCTTCTTTTATTAAGCACTGCTTTTTTTTGTCTATGGAGATTCTCAGTCATTCAGGCCATGGTTGTTCCAAAGGGGCTTTCTCAAAAGGCAACTGGACTTTCTTTGTTTTTCCTTGAAGGTGTTTTGCTTATCATTCAAGAAGCTTCCTCAGTTCTGAGACAACAGAAGAAGCTTCTTAGAGGAGAAGCAAAACATCTTCAAGGAAAAACAAAGAAAGTCCAGTTGCCTTTTGAAAAAGCACCTTTGGGGCATTGCTTTTTCGCTCGTTTTCATCAAACTGAACAGTGGGATTTAAATATATGGCATTTGATCCTCCATAAACATCACTTTTCCACAGCCTGTACTACTAAGGAAGATATTTCGTTCATCCATTCAAACCAGAAAAGAATAAGATCAGGCTACTCAGAGTTGGATTTCTAAGACAACAGAATAATATTCCCAGTATTTCTTTAAAATGACAAATACAGGTAGACCTCAACCTACAACAGTTCATAAAGTTACAACAGCACTGGAAAAAGTGACTTATGACCATTTTTCACACTTACGATCATGACAGCATCCCCATGGTCACATGATTAAAATTCAGACATTTGGCAACTGACTCACATTTATGACGGTTGCAATGTCCTGGGATCATGTGGTCTCCTTTTGCAACCTCCTAACAAGCAAAGTCAATGGGTAAACCAGATTCACATCACAACCGTATAACTAACTTAACAACTGCAGTTATCCCCTTAACAACTGTGGCAAGAAAGGTCATAAAATAGGGCAAAACTCACCAAACAAATGTCTCACTTAGCAACGTAAATTTTGGGCTCAGTTGTGGTCGTAAGCTGAGAACTACCTGCACCAATTCAACCTTTCAACAGGGAAGGCTCTGGATCATTTATTTATTTATATATGTATTTATTTATTTTCATGGAAGCCTACTGCAATCAGACAGTCTAGGACAGGGCTGTCAAACTCGCAGCCCATGGGCCAGGTGCGTCATGTGCTGGCCACGCCCAGTTTAGGGGAGGGGGGAAAGGTCACGATACATCATGTGACACTGCCGTGACGATGTGAGTTTGACACCCTGGTCTAGAATCTACTTTAATACCTGTGCTTATCCATGGGGGAATGTTTGCTCTTTCCAATTAAATCCTAATATGAAGCATTAATTAACAAAAACAGAACTCTAACCTCCAGCTGCATAGCATGGGAAAAATGTAAACATCTAATCAAACTAATCTATTTTTTTTAAAAAAAAATTTTTATCAACATAAGGCGTTTATAGAAAAATTAGAAAATTTTCATATGCTAGGGCATTACATGACAAGCTTTCTGGTACAGGGAAGTTTGGGGAACAGCTTTAGAATCTGTTTGTTGTTTTTTCAATGTCCTGCCCTTTGGTTATGATTTGCTTTTCACCAGATCTACTGTAAGCAAACCATGAGGGGGGATGAAATGTGCCAATTTTTTTAAAATAGCATCAAAAGTCACATATTGTAATTCTTTGGCCCTAACGACTCCTTCTCTGACAGGTTCTGCAGTGCCTCTAAATTGCCAGTAATTGTTTTAGCACAATTTAATTAATCTAATTAAATAGCATAATGCTACATTACTGTAAGAAAACAGTAAAGACGACAGGCTGAACAAAAAGTTTCTAAGCACCAACGTATTAAAAAAGCAACCTGCAGGTTGATTGATATGTCCAGAAATATGTAAATCTGCTAGTTCAACATCAACATATGTAATAAAAGTCGGCACAGGTCATCCTTACAGAGGGAATCATTGCCAAGACAGGAAGCCCACAGAAAATATTTCTTCCAAGTACCTGCTTATTATAAATCAGGCTGAGTATTCCTAAATTCTCAAAACAGAGAATTCCAAAACAGGTGATTTGAGAATATAGGGAGAAAACAGATGGGAAGAGATACTGTTTTTGATTTAACAATGCCAAACCTAACCCCATATTTAATATTGTTATACGCATAAGCACATGTAAACACAAGGAGGATCAAAATGGAGTGACTGTGATTACTACTTTCAAAAAAAAGAGGAAGAATGCAGACCGAGTGAGTCCTACAGTTTTACACTACAGGTAGTCCTCGAATTACGGCCACAAATGAGTCCAACCTTTATGTTGCTAAGTGAAGCATTGGTTAAATGAGTTTTGCCCCATTTTACGACTTTTCTTGCCATGGTTGTTAAGTGGACCATTGCATTTGTTAAGTTAGTCACATGGTAAGTAGGTGAATCTGGATGACCCCTTGATTTTGCTCGTGAAAAGACCACAAAAGTGAATCACGTGACCCCAGGATGCTGCAACTGTCCTAAATATGATCCAGCTGCCAAGCATCTTAATTTGGATCATGGGACTGTAGGGATGCTGTAATGGTCGTAATTGTGAAAAAGGATCCTAAGTCACTTTCTTTTCAGAAACGTAACTTTGAATGGTCATTAAATGAACTTTTGTAACTCGAGGAAAAAATAGCAGCTGAATAATTGGCAGATCTCTGTGAACTAAGGAAGCATTAGGTATTATGTACAATACAATACATTGCAAAAGAAAGCTGAAGAAATAAACTCACTGGAGAGGAATGAAAAATAAATTAATTGTTGATCTTTGAAAGCCCCCCCCCCCCTCCTACATACATAATTGTCTGGACAAGAAGGATATGGCAATGCATGAAGTGAGGAGGGTTCCCTTGTGGTTGCCTTTTTGGAAATCAATCAAGTTGGGACTTTTTCAGGCAGGTCTTCAGAGGGACTTCATTTGCAGGTTAGGGGCTACATGATGGCCGTTAGCCTGTTTTTAATCTGCACATTTTTTGGCGATCTATTTTTTCTTTAATTGAAAGTTGCCTAGAGTTCTAGCAAGAGCCAGCATATAAATTATTGCACTTAAATAAATAAAATGTGATTGCCAATATTTGCCTCGTGCTCTCTACCCTGCCCATAAAAAACACCTCTCAATCTTGCTATTCATTTCAAATGATTGTAATTGGGGCAATAGATCACAATGCCGTCACTGATGTGAGTCTAGAATAGTGAACCCTTATATCTATCCCCATTTTCCTCTCTCCCTAACTAAGGTATAATGTGAACTTAGGCCAAACATTGTAATTTCAACCCTTTGCTAGAATTTCTAGGTCCACCAAACCACCAAACTTCACAGGGGGCAATGAAACTTAGTTAAGTGTTTTGAATCCTCATGTGAGTTAGAAACTAGCCTGAATTGCCCCATTTTATTCTAGGGTTGGATTGAGACATCATGAAGCCCGGGTCAAAATATACAGGTCGCCCTCGATTTACAGTGATTCATTTAGCAACTGATCAAAGTTACAACTACTGTCAACTCTGAAACAGATCGATCCCACGGCAGCCATCTTCCGTTTCTCACGTTGCCACACAGCTCAGGGACGGAGGGAGAGGAGTGGAATGTGAACCAGTCAAAACAATCGACCATCTTGTGGGAACTTAAGACCATTGCAACATCTCCATGGTCACATGATCAAAATTCAGACACTTGGCAACCTCCATGTATTTATGATGGTTGAAGTGTCCCGGGGTCATGTGAACACCATTTGCAACTTTCTCACAAGCAAAGTCAATGAGGAAGTCAGAGACATTTAACAACTGTATTATTAACAACTGTTTTTTTCTTAGCAATGGAAATTTTGGGCCCAGTTGTGGCTGCACATTGAGGACTACCTAAACTTGGTCAGCTTCTAGGAACAATGGGTTGGGGTTCATCATACTTCAAATGAAAAGGTATCCTGCTCTAAATTTAGATTGTTAGCTTCCTTCATTCAGGGCAAATTGCTTCCAGTTTCAAATATCATAGGATGTCTTCTTAAAAAGGACAAATTGATTCTGGCGTGGCCATAAAAGTTCCTGTTTCTCTTAACAGCAAAGGCAATGAGAACACTTCTTCATTTATCGCTCTCTGTTTCGCATCTTATTCTGATTCGTCAGAGTAAGTAGCTTTTAGTGTTATGTGTTGATCATTCACAAGATTAAGGCATACATTGAGGATGCAAGTCGGGTGCCAGTCAATGTCACTAGCTAATGACACCGTTTATTCTGCACTTAATGGTGTTATGTGACACCGACCTGAGGTACAAGGATTTAATGAGAGCCTCTGAAAAGAAGGCTTTTGCCGTGTGTCTGCATGCAACTGGAATTCACTGCTGGGTTTTCATTAATAAAATGCAGGTTTCTGCTTGACATTCCAGGTGTCAGGAAGACAAGTAATGCACAGACACCTTTGACACGCTCTGGGTTTTGAAGGCATAAGACTAACAGGTACTGCCAGAAGAAGCTCGGACTGCCATTTGTCAGAAAGGGTGTAGGGTCTCCCGCTTGGGTGAGGGGTTGGTCTAGATGACCTACAAGGTCCCTTCCAACTCTGAGTATCTGTTATCTGTTATCTGTTAACTACTAAGCCAACATTTCCCCTGGAAGACATTTTCCCTGAAGCTGATCATCTCAGGTAACAAGTCAGATATATTACTGCAGCCTTTTAAAAAAATATTCCACCTGCAACACAACACTGTATTCAGGGGTGGGCTTCAAAAAATTTTAGCAAAGGGTTCTCTGCCCGATTGCTGGGTGGGCATGACCATGGTGGGTATGGCCTAGTCGGCCTCCTGCACCATACATTGGTGGGGGGGGGGGTTGCCCTCCCCGGGCTCCAGAGGCTTTCCTCAAGCTTCTGGGAAGGCGAAAACGGCCTCCCTGGGCTCTGGAGGCTGGAAATGGGCCCATTTCCGGCCTTCCTGAACTTCCGGGAGGCCCATTTTTCGCCTTCTTTGAGCCTCTGCATGTACCCTACACTTACCTGCACCCAAAATGGGCCACATGGGGACTCGTGGGGTGGGCAGGGCCAACCAGGAGTGGGATTTGGGGTTTCTTCAAACTGCACAGAATCTTAGTTAGGGGCTCTCCTGAACCCCTGAGAACCCCCAGCAGCTCAGCCCTGACTGTATTTTGACATACATTCTGAAGAATCTTCTTGCAGCATATGCACAGTGTTAAGAATTCTGGGTCTCTATCCATTCATCCAGCAACTATTTATTCTTTACCAATTATCTATTAAACAAAAAACAATCTCTACCAACCTGCCTTCAGTCGAGGACCTGTATACTGCATGAGTCAAAAAGAGGGCTGTGAAAATATTTACAGACCCCTCACATCCCGAACATAAACTGTTTAACTCCTTCCCTCAAAACGACGCTACAGAGCACTGCACACCAGAACAACTAGACACAAGAACAGTTTTTCCCCTGAAAGCCATCACTCTGCTAAACAAATAATTCCCTCAATACTGTTCTACTATTACAAAGTCTGCATTACTATTACTGTTAATCTTCTCATCACTCCTTATCACCCATCCCCTCCCACTTGTGACTGTAGGACTGTAACTTTGTCGCTTGTATCCTTACGATGTATATTGACTGTTTCCTGGTTTGATTGATTGCTTATTGTACCCTATGACTATCATTAATGATTCTTGACTCCTGGTGAATGTATCTTTTCTTTTATGTACACTGAGAGCATATGCACCAAGACAAATTCCTTGTGTGTCCAATCACACTTGGCCAATAAAAAATTCTATTTTATTCTCTTCTTGTTATGCCATACTTTAAAGAAAAAAAAAAACATGTCACGCAATTCAGTTTACTTCTACATTGATCCTGACGTACTCAACTCTCAGTTCCATATAACAAAGTAGGCAGATGCACATTTATATAAGCTACGCTTGCAATTGAAAGACTCCGAGGATTCTTTATTTTCCAAGGACTGAACATACCATAGTGGAGAAGGAGATGGTGAACGATGCTTTATTGTAGCACACACCTTGTCCAACAATAGACCAAAGAAGTGAGTTAGACACTCCCCTAATTCAAACATAGAATATAAAAAGAGATTTGGGGAAGCATAATCAGATTTATAAGGTTTTGTTACTGTTAAAAGATAAAGATACCCCTCGCACATATGTGCTAGTCCTGTGATGCTGGACCTATGGCACACATGCCGGAAGTGGCACACAGAGCCATTTCTGTGGGCATGTGAGCCATTGCCTCAGCTCAGTTCCACTGCGCATATGTGCGCACTTCCTGCCAGCCAGCTGATTTTCAGGTATCTGCCCTGCATGCATAGGGGGGTGAGGCGCATGCAGGAGATGCAGGTACATGTGCATGTGCAGGGGGTGGGGAGAGCATGAGGGTCATGCATGCATTGTATTATGGGTGCAGGCACACACACACGCTCTCGCATGCGCATGTGAGCACTTTCAGCATATGATGACAAAAAGGTCATCATGTGCTAGTCGTTTCCAGCTCTAGAGGGCGGTGCTCAATCTCCATTACAAAGCCGAAAAGCCAGCGCTGTCCAAATATGTCTCCATGGTCATGTGGCCAGCATGACCGAAGGCACATGGAACACTGTTACCTTCTCACCAAAGTGGTCCCTATTTTTCCACTTGCATTTTTTACATGCTTTTGAACTGCTAGTTTGGCAGAAGCTGGGAAAAGTAATGGGAGCATACTCTGTTACATGATGCTAGGGATTCAAACTGCCAAACTGCCGACCTTTCTGATCAACAAGCTCAGTGTCTTAGCCACTGAGCCACCGGGTCCCCTTTTATGTTACTATAGCTAATTTAAATAAAAGTACTTTTCGATCTTCTGTGGAATTTTAGTTTGGCGTGGTCTGCTTTGTAAGGTGGACATATTTATAGGGCAGTGCCTCAGAGTTCAAGCTTCTTGCCATTTTTCTTTAATCTTTGGCCTAATTTTATTTTATTCCAAAGTGCAATTGTTGGAGGAGGTCAGTCGCTGGGATAGAGTGCAGTATCATCAGTGTGTTGATGCCATTCATCTATATCTATCTCTTAGCAATGTTATTCGGTGCTGACCCAGAACCTCAAGCTGAGAGAGCCCGGAGGAGAAACAACTGACTCCATTCAACCCTAGCAAGATGGAGCGGCACTGAGTTTTGGCCCTCTGGGATGTGACAATTTCTCATCTTTGACTCTCAGTGGAATGTCAGTTCCCTGGACAATTTAGAAGTCCTCTGGATTCACAGCTCCTGCTTGAGAAACAGATGGCAGCTGTGGCCTTTGCATGGCTATATCTTGTGCACCAATTGTATCCTTTCCTAAACTGGGACCTTGTTCCCAAGCACTCATCCCTTGGTTGCTTCCTAGTTGGATTACAGCATCACGTTCCACATGAGGCAGCCTAAAAAAATGACAGCTGGTCTAGAATACAACAGAATCCACAATCTCAGGTTCTCTTTAGTTTGCTCATACTGTATTACACTACGCTACTGTCTGCACAAGCTGCGCTACCTTCCAGTTTTTATCTGTATCAGTTCAATAGCCTGGTTAAAACCTGGTTTAAAGCCCTGTACAATGGAGGGAACCAGAAAAGGAGACATTTATATGAGAAATCCCGTAATTCCAATCCACTTTGATCCTGGACTTTTAAATAGATTTTAATGTAGCTGCCACTTCAGTAATTGTACTATCAAAATATTCCAAGTTGTATTTCCTGATTCTAGTTCAGTTTTCCAAAGTGAAGCATCTGCCAGGAAGAAAAACACTTTTCCATGAGTGAAGGAGAATTACTTCACTAGATGACAAAAGAAGCTATTAAACACCAAGTTATAAAGAAACACCTTAAGCATTTCTTAACAGAATGCAAGCATAATGATGTTTCTATAAACATGTTATCAGGAAATTTCATGAATACATTAAAACAAAAGTGGCTACAAGGCCATTTTATGAGGACACGGCTTTATCTTGAGTAACAATAATTATAGTAAATGCTTATTACCAATGCCTCCAGCATTTTGCAAATAAAAAAATTAATCAAGATGTACCTAAAGTTGTAAAAAAAATGGAGGGGGGGGGTTAAGAAACAAAGTCTACTAGATTTCTTCAAGGTGTTTTGAATTACTAACAAGCTAGTGAAGGACAATGTGGTGCTCTTAAAAACATATCTGTAAATATGTGTATAGTATCAACTGTTGACAAACATCATTGTTTTTCCAGTTAAAAAGAGAGAGGTGGAGGGAGGGAGGGAGAGAGAGAGAGAAAGAGAGAGAGAGAAAGAGAGAGAAAGAAAGAGAGAGAGATGAAAGCCAAAAATCTAATAGAAACATAAAGTAACAGCCATAAAATGATCTAAATGAGTTTTTAATATATGCCATTTGATAAAATAACTAGAAAACACAGGACTCAATAAATAAAAAAAGATAATTTAACATAGCTTTAAAAAGGGAATATTTTGTGCTCAAACCCCACACAGATTGTTTTGTGAAGTGCACATAATGTAATAGAACAGCTGGTGTTAACTATAGCTTGCAACCATCCCGAGTAGTGGTGCAAGAAAATCTCCAAGACTTATTTTGAGAAGCAGAAAGTTATTCAAGAGGGCAAAGGAAATAAGAATAAAAAAGAAGGCTACAGGATAAAAATCAATGTCTGGTTCTTTTTAAACAAAATGCCAACGATTCAAAGAGGGTTGTGTTTTTTTTTTGGTCTTTCCTACAAAGTAGCAAAAGCCAAATTGTCAATTACCACTGTTTCATCTCCAAAGAAATCGTTAGGAAAAAGTAATGTGCTCTTTGCTGGGAAACTATTAAAGGAATAATAGTATTGAATAATAATTTTGTTATCAGTTAGTCAACTAATACACAGTGAGATTACACATTCTGAGACTCAGCTTTTTTTTATTTAACATCACCTTGAGAATTTGAACACCAGTGAAATTTGCTCTGCACTTCAATGTGTTACTTGTGAAATCACTTAGACCCTTGCAATCCAAAACTACCTCTTTTAGACTCTGAAAATCTCTCAGCAGAATTTAAAAGCACGCTGATTCAAGCAAGGCTAGAATGAAATACAGATCATAGCTGTGAAGCTGGCGATGTAGTCGAGACACTTCTCAGCTCAAACTATGTATGGCAGTAACTTCATCATATTCCAGCACCTCTTATTTCAGTCAGTTATGATGGATGCAGTAAGCTGGAAAGGTGATTGCAACAGTAACATTGAGCACAAAAGAGCATAGGACATTCAGAAATGACACAAAAATGGATTGTAATTCTCATAGTAGCAGCAGTGTGGCTTTTACTCCCCCACCCCCATGTAAACAATATTTATTATTTTGTGGGTTTATAGAATGCCCTCCTCACCACTCCAGATATTGGTTTTATTTTTAAAATTGGCATACCTCTTCAGTCTGAAACAGACTCTGAGTGGTACATGGTAATGCAACATATTAAGTTATAAATTATATAATATATCATTCATCTGAACTCAGACAAACAGATTTGCAAAGTATCCCTCAACCATACAATGATATTCAGAATTTCCTGTTCAGAATTCCTCTGTTATAACTCAGTTTCTAGACAGTTTTACCACAAAAGAATCCTAGCAATGTGATACACGTAGACTAAGATAACTCTCTAAGATGGAAGAAACTTGCCTTTTTATCAGACATAATATCAGACATATCACCATCATTTCTTCAGAACCTGGATATTTTATATCCCAAATACCATGTTTCTCATAAAATAAGGCTGGGTCTTATATTTTTTTGAGTGACTTAATTCCTCCCGCCCCTTGCATCCTTGTCTAGAGTGCCCTGTGAGCAGACTTGCCACCAGTCACTCCTAACAGGTGATCATGGCGGAGCACAGAGAGCTCCCTACTCCTGCCAAACACCTTTGCTGCAGACCCGAGACCTTTGACGCCCGCCGCTGTAGCTTTCCCTTCTGCCCATGCAGCCACCACATTTGGAGCTGCTGCTTCCATGTTTGGAGTGCCACCGCTGTTTGGAGCACTGCCACCATTTGGAGCAACGCCGCCATGTTTGGAGCTGCCGCTTCTGCGTTTAGAGTTGCCACCACGTTTGGAGCGCCGCCACCGTTTGGAGTGCGTTTGGAGTGGCGGCGGTGCTCCAAACAGTGGTCGTGCTTCAAACTGTGGCAGTGCTCCAAATGTGGAAGCAGCAGCTCTAAACACAGCAGTGGTGCTCCAAATAGCGGCGGTGCTCCAAACACATAAGCAGCAGCTCCAAACGTGGAAGTGGCAGCTCCAAACACAGTGGCAGTGCTCCAAACAGCAGCAGCTCCAAATGCTGAAGCGGCAGCTCCAAACAGTGGTGGTGCTCCAAATAGCGTCAATGCTCCAAATGGCAGCGGTGCTCCAAATGTGGAAGTGGCAGCTCCAAATGCAGCGGCCGCATGGGCAGAAGGGAAAATCAACAGCGGCAGGTGCTGAAGATCTCGGGTCTGCAGCAAAGGTGCTTGGCAGGAGTAGGGAGCTCTCCGCGCTCTGTCATGATTGCACATTAGGAGCAGCTGGTAGTGAGGCATGGCTGCCCGCGGGGTGCTCCTCACAGCAAGTCCCCTCGCCCTTCTCCCCATTTTGCATGTTTTAAAATAGGCCTAAATTTGGGGGAAGGGGCTTAATTTCATTTTATGCCTAGAAAACATGCTGGGTCTTCCTATTGTGGGGACTGTATTGTTGGTATACACACACACACACACCATTCTGGACAAATGGCTCTTCTGAGAAAGTACATGTAGTATTGTTGTTGTTAGTTGCAAAGTCATGTCTGACCCATCGTGACCGCATGGACAACGTTCCTCTACCATGTCCTCCTGTCCTCTACCATGCAGTAGGTCCGCACAAACCTTTAGTTTGGGGATTTAGTTCAGAGGTGTGCAATTAAATATACTAATCAAAGTCACCTTCTATATTGGATCAGATCTTCAAATTGAATCAAACCTCAATCCCTAATATGCAGTGCTGTAATAATTAGGACGTACATGTTTTTGCTATACTTGTTATGCAGTGCTATATTAGATATAAGCAGGTGTGTATATTCATGTATACAAGCACAGAGTAAATTCATATAGTTATGCAATACATTTATACCTCTACCTTTCGGTGGGTATATCATAGGTTATGCCTCCCCCCGTCCCCAATCGGCACTGCTCTTCTCAGATTTTGAAACCTGCAACTACTCCATTCATTGAGCTGGTCATTGATAAAAAAAGTTATTTAATTTGACTCAATTCCTTTTGAGTATCAGGTTTAAGGTTTAAGATGATGGACAGCTAAATTAACTTTTCATTAATTGTTGTTAATTTCATTGCCATTTATCATTTTAAAAATGTAACAAATGAATTGGCTGATGTTTTGACTTCCAGCACAAACCTAATTGTCTTACTAAACTCTACTAGGTATAGTGAATTGGCTGTTCACCGATATAAATCACAGATATAAAAGTACTGTGTTAGTGGCTGACAGCAAGAAAAATAACTTTGGTAGCAGATTATATATAAATAAATATATATATATATGCAGGTCTTGGCGTGTTTGGGTCTTTTCCCGTGTAAGATTGAGAGTATCTTGGCAACATTTCGATGAGGTCTCACTCGCCATCTTCAGGCTGGTGCTTTTGGCTTTGTGTTTGTGCGAGCAAAGAGTGATTGGAGCTGCTGTTTCCCTATATATACTGGTGGGGAGGTTGGCTGTGTTGTCATTTCTTGATTGGTTGATGGAGTTGATGTTTGCAGATTGGCTGGCTTTTTCGTAAGAACGTGTGTGGCTGAGGTATTGGCTGTGTGTCTATCAGCCTCCTGTATTGTAACAACCTGGATAATAGGCTGTGTGTTGACCTTCTGAGTTCTATTGTTTTGACATCCTCGGTCTTGTGCTGTAATCTCCTGGGTGGTTGGCTGTGTTGTGACATCCTGAGGTTTTTGGTGTAACCTCCTGTGTTTCGTGATGTGATATCCTGAGTGGGTGGCTGTGATGTGACGTTCATGACATGTATCAGCCATGAACACATAGCCAGGCCTCAAACTTGGAGCCAAACCAAAACCCAGAACGTCATATATATTTGACAACAAACCTATCTTACCGCTTTTGATCCTGTAGGTAATAAAATGGAAGAAGTTGATGTTCCCAAATGTAAGGCTAAAATTCCCTCTCTAACTCTTCCTATGATACTAGCCTTATCAGTCTGTTACAGATAAAGAATGAATTTCAGAAATTTTCAGCGGGGTGGGATATGAAACAATTGACAATAAGATTCTCCTTGGACAGCTTCAATCAATTATATTTTTCCTACTTTCACAGAAGTTGGGTTTCAAATATTTTGACATCTTCTTTTATTAGGTAGCTGAAATATCAGTGGACAGTTTCACCCCTATTATGATGTACAGGCTCTATCAATCAGTGTTTTATCAATACAAAAATAGCATATAAGGATAGGCAGATGTATACTGAGATAAATCCATATATAACTGGAAGGTGTCATGTAAAATAGAATTTATGTAAAATACAATATTTGAAATATTAAATGTTAAATCATTTACCAAGTCACTTATCACTTCTAATCTTGTAAACATTAAATGTCATGCCATTTGCCACTTTTACCTTTGCTCAGGAGCTTGTGGAATTAAATGCTTTAGATCAGAATGTTCTATAAACACCTACAAGTAACCATTAGTAATTTTTAAAATAGTCAATGTATATCATTGCTATGATTATGGTTTGTCGCACAGTCAGCCAGATGTGCAGGCTGGATTTAGCTTCTTTCTACCTATCGAGTCCTCCTCTAGATGTGAGATGGGCAGGTGTTGATGTCTGATGATGTTAGAGGTATTGTTGCAGGCTGTAAGCTGTTCTGAGTAAAACTGCCTTTTGCAATTGACCGATGGTGATTTTGTCAATGCTGACAGTGTTCAAGTGGTGCAGTTGTCGTATATGGTTAATCCTACTCTTTCACAAAGTCTCTGCACATGAAAATTGAAAAAAAAAATGGTCCGATAGAGCCCTTCAACAATATTGTAATATTATGGATGGGAGAAACACAGCCCCTGCCTCAACCTTACAAAGTGTAGTGATGAAGTCCATAGTAAAGTAAAGTAGCTTGTTATGCTAAATTATCTGGACAAACATCTACACAGCCCTATTGGGCATGCCTACGTCTCCCCCTGGGTTGAAACCAGGACAGCCAAACAGAGGTCACTGAAAGAACCACCAACAAAATGAACAAACCCTGCAGCAAACTACTGGCGACAACATAACCAGTCCTCATCAAAAGAAGTTATCAGGTACCTCCACTTGTGCACCATGCAATTGCCAAGTGTGCCAGGTTCATGCTTGGCTTGAGCTGGTCAGTCAATTAGCAAGTGCCAAACTGTAAATTCATCAGGCAAATATAGTACAGTCCAAATTCAAAGCGAACAGAGTATAAACCAGACTCAATAGTAGTGACTGTGAGAGGGATCTTGGAGTCTTAGTGGACAACCAGCTAAATATGAGCCAGCAGTGTGCTGCTGCAGCCAAAAAAGCTAATGCAATCCTAAATTGTATTAACAGAGGGATACAATCAAGATCAAGGGAAGTACTAATACCACTCTATAAAGCCTTAATAAGACTACAAGGTCCCTTCCAACTGTGATTATCTATTATTTGTTATCTTCTACCTGTAGCCAAAGTTCATAGGGAAAGATAGTGTTTATCTCATGAGTTAAAGTGAAACTTTGAAGGACATTTCACAGCAAGGACTAAATTCAACAAGACCTCATTAAAACATGGTTGAAAGGCAGAATACAAAGCAGGAAATGTTGGGTTGTCACGCTGAGCTATACCAAGGCCAGACTGTATTAAGCGTGACTTAAAAATACCGCTCATATTTCCACCAGAATATATCTCTCAAGCATACAGGGCCAGAAACCTGTAGAGTTCTTGTCAAGTCCTTAACTGCTCCACCAGAAAGCAAGATTCTTCCAAAGTTTCAAACAAGAATAATTAAAGGAGCATAAAGTGAGGTTGGAGAAAACTCTGCAACTAGGTTGTTTTCCACATTTAGAAGCTAATTTATCTCGCAGGTTTCTAAAGTGGAAATGTTCCAAATCTCTGACTCATGACTCTTATGCAGAGAGGTTCTACCCTTAACTGAAAAAGAAAGAGGTCCAGTTGGTTAGGATTTATATCTCTTTCAGACTTTAAAATCCTAATACAATAGCCTTCAGATCCTACATCCAGCCTGCCCTTACTATATTTTGTTCACTTTCATTTGAGTCAGTGCTGACTCTGCCAAATCTTTAGGCAGAAGCAGATCTAGAACCTCCACATCTGAAGTCCAATGGTGTGCTGGGGCAATGTTCTAACTTATGTGACTTAACAAAGATAATTCAGCTTTTCTTTCTAACCTTTGATCAAAATATCAAGCATACACACACACACACACACACACACACACACACACATCCACATCCAGAAGATCATAGACAGATTGAGGCGGAAGGAGAGCGATTGTGCTGCTATATGCTTACAATAATTAAATATTTCATGCTTATCAAATATTTGATTATTGAAGGGGTGCATGCTATAAAACAAAACCCGATCTTACAGGGGAAACTTTGAGAAATAAACCCTATAACCACTGGCTTGGGAGGAAGTTAACGAAATCCAGTTGGACTTCTTTTGGATGGATGTATATAGAATTGTGCTCCCCAAAAGTATTCAACAGCACACTATTGTTATTGAAAGTCCCACATTTTAGAAAGGGTCTCCTATCCTCTAGAACAGGGTATCAAACTCATGGAGTCACAACAGCGTCACATGACATATTGGGACTTTTTCACCCTTTGCTAAACTGGGCACAGGCCAGCGCATGACACATCCAGCCTACAGGCTGGACGTTTGACAGCCCAGCTCTAGAACAGTGTTTCTCAATCTTGATAGCTTTAAGATGTGTGGACATTAACCAGTGGTGGGATTCAAAATGTTTTACTACCAGTTCTGTGGGTGTGGCTTGGTGGGCATGGTGTGGTGTAGCTTGGTGGATGTCGCAGCAGGGGAAGGATACTGCAAAATCCCATTCTCTCCCCATCCCACTAACCTGCTTTCCAGCTCTGTTCTCCTCTGCGGGGCAACAAAAGAAGACCCAGCAGATCAGCTGGGACTTGGGAGACAGAGAATAGATGGGGGCAGGGCCAGTCAGAGGTGGTATTTGCCGGTTCTCCAGAGCTGGTCAGAACCTGCTGAATACCACCTCTGATTCAGTTCTATAACAGAAGGGGTAATCTATCAGATATCCCGACTACAAGACATGTATGACTTTCTATATAAAAAATAAAATAGCGAATAAGCAGTAGCTACATTATTATGGGTCCCACTGTTTTGTTTTAGAAATATAAATGCATGGTTCCCAAATACACCCAACTGTTATGACTCCCTTTCAAAATTCAAACGAACAAAACAGAAAGCAGCCGTTTCAAATTAAATCAAACAGAAAGAAGTCTTACAAGATAATGGCTGGCAGAAATCTCAATCCACAGCATAAATCTTTACTCCGTCCGGCAAACCAGTCCTGGCAATAAATCTCAAGTCTCAGAGCTTCTTGCTGTAACGTCCTCACTCAATAAATCACTTTGTTCCTGGCAAATTGTACCAGCCCAGCTGTGTCCTTTTATACTCATTGAGGCAACGTGCTAATTTACTGACTCGCCCTCCTCCTTCGTTCCAGCTGATTTTGCCTTCTCAACCATCTTCTGTTCCTTACATTTAACCACAAATTTTCCAAGTTCTCATCTCCACTAGAAGACTCTCTCAAAACTTCCCTGTCAGCCATTCCTGGCTGTTGATCAGATAAGGAACCAGAGGAGGTCAAAGGTCCTGACAATTCTAATACATCAGGTCTGTCTTCCTTTGTCACGTCCATCTCCTCATCCTGGTTACCAGTCCAATCACTGAGCCATGCAGGCTCATATTTTTCTGCCATGTCCTCCTCACTTGAACTCGTATCAGTCACAGGAGCTGAATCCAAGCCCGGAGCCACAACACCCAACCCAATCCTTCCTTGAGATAGAATGAATAGCCAATTGGCAAGAGGTAAGAGGTCTTAGAATAGGTTGGATAACTACAAACATCTTGTCCCAGGTCTCAAAAACTAAAAGTGATATCCTACAGTTAAACCCAGCATTGCAGCAGAAACCCCAACACTTACTGTAGCAAAAGCTGTTTTTAATTCAAATAGGCATGAAGACAAATGATTTCATCCTTGATGTGCTTTCCAAATTTTCTGCAGCAGCTTCTGAAAGCCCCAACAAAGTTTTTTTTTAGGGTAGTTGTCAATATGCCCTGAACTAGTGGACAGTGACAAGTTTGCAGCAAAGGCCACAAATTAAATCTTTGCAGCAGCCCTCACTAGCACATAACAGGCATCACAAGTCTCTAGATGTCTCCTACTTTAGTTCATTACTAAGAACATCCCAAAGAAACCCAGATTTCATAAAACTGGAAATAGCATTTGGAGAAATCATGTCAATTGTCCACTGTATTTCCCCATTCCATAGATCAACAAGGGTCTTTAGAGGATGATGGCTGACCCTGATTCCTAGAATTCCCCAGAACACACAAAAATCTATTGGCAAGAAAACATCTAAATGCTCCAGGCTAACATTTTACAAACAAACTTCCATATGACCTTCTTCAACAGGGTAGAATTCAGATCTTTCATTAACTCAGACTATTCTCTGAAAGATACATTATTGCTAGAGTGTAGTTTCTGATCTAATACTGCAGAACATAGCTTACGTTGGCTGTTGAACCAGGGGTGGGATTCAAATTTTGTAAGAACCAGTTCTGTAGGCAGGGGTAGGTGGGCATGGTCATGTGACTGGGTAGGAATGGCTTTTTTGGCAGCATACCCCCATTTTGGGGCCGGGGGGGGGGCATTTTTGCTCCCAGAAGGCTTCCCTGGGGCTTAGGAAGAAAAAAAATGGAGAGTGGGTACTGCCCCATCCATTTTGTGCCTTCCTGGGCCTCAGAGAAGCCTCCTGGGTGAAGCAGTAAGTAAGTGAGGGGAATCCCAGCACAGCTGATCATAGGAACAGCTGATCGTCAGGAGGTGAAAAAAAGAAATACCTTAAGATGTGAATGGGAGGGGAAGAACGCAGTCAGTGATGTCGGGCATGAGCCCAATGTTGTGCAATAAGGACTGACTTTGGTGGGGAGGGGAGGGGTGGGTAGAGATGGGTGGGGCCAGCCAGGGGCATGATTTGTCGGTTCTCTGAACTGTGCAGAATCATAACTACTGGTTCTATAGAACCAGTCCAAACCGTTAGAATCTGTGTAGAACCCTTGGATATTCTTGACTGTCTTCATGATGCTATATATCCTTTTTTTACTCATTGACCAACATCAAATAAACTTTCTCATAGCTTGGCATTTTTGATGAGTAATATGGTATTTCTCTGCTCCAGAAGATTTACCAGTTAATTTCTTCCATAATATCTCTCTAACATCTTACAGAATCTAGATAGTTTGAGTCTGAAACACCATTTGGACTGATTCCAGATTCAAATGGAGACAAAGACATTACTATAGACTGGATTTGAGGGGAAATCTAATTAAAAAAGCTTTATGTAATTAAAGTGTATTACTGGCATGGTCATTATATGAGTCAATAATTCCAACAAAATATATACAGAACTTGAAATCGTACGCCATGTGAAAATGTGTCAAAAACTGTTATGTGAGCATAATTTAAAAGCTTCTCTATAATTACTATGACAGCAGAAAAGGACATTTGACATATATATGAGATTAGCTTAAACACTTGCAATTAGCAATGCTAGTTTATAAAGGTAGCAAGTAAAGTAGCAAATAAAATAGGTCTTTGATTATAGTTACACTATATAAATTATCTGACCTCCCAAGTTCCTCTTACATTCATATTTCAAAAGTTGAAAAAATATTATTTAATTTTACTTCTGATTTTATCAATTCTGAGAATGTAAAAGATCACGTCACGCAAAGTATATGAAGGGTAAACCTTACAACATATGAATGGATAATTCCTGATCTTTAATCAAGTTCTAAAGTAAGTTTTAAATATGTCAGACTGTAGACAGCACTATGGAGGTCACTAGATCTAAACTCTGAATTTAAATTTAACCCAGTAAACTTTATCGTATATAGCATGATTGATGATTAGCATGGTGAGTGAATCCCATAAAATGATCGCATTATTCAAACCCATATTATTTGAAGGGATCTTTTGGGGGAAAAGAGGGCAAATGGTTCCAGCTCATTTGAAATAGGCAATTAAAAATTTTAAACATAATTTTATATGCTTATTATTTTTTTTGACCTTCCCTCGAATGGAAATTTTCCTTTCTCCACTTTGCACAAATGATCAATATCTAAAACCCTGACAATTGTGGATGCACTAACCTTAACTGAGTGTGTGCTAGCTCAGTTTTTTTCCTGAATGCCATCACTTTGCTAAACAAATAATTCCCTCAACACTGTCAAACTATTTACTAAGTCTGCATCCTCCCATCCTCCCTTTCATCCGTCTCCTCCCACTTATGACTGTATGACTGTAACCTTGTTGCTTGTATCCTAATGGTTTTTCTTGACTGTTTCCTAGTATGATTTGATTGCTTATTGACTATTATTAAATGCTGTACCTTATGATTCTTGATGAATGAATCTTTCCTTTTATGTACACTGAGAGAATTTGCACCAAGACAAATTCCTTGTGTGTCCAATCTCACTTGGCCAATAAAAGAATTCTATTCTGTTCTGTATTATTCTATTCTATTCTATTCTATTCTATTCTAAACAATGTGTGTGTGCTAGCCTTGCACTAACTATAGTTTTACTCTCATTTCACCAAGAGTAAGAGTAAGTTGAACTATTCCAACTTACACTAATCACAACCTACCTGTAACTACATTTCTTTCTAAGTCAGTATTCTTAAGCAGAAGGAACTTTGAATCTCACATCAGACACCATAAATTATAATTAAGAATATATCCTAAGGCTGATTTTGTCCTGCGCTCACACAAACTTGCCTATAAATTTTTTTTAAAAAGTCCTGCCTTGAGACATTGGCAGCAGTTGCCTTGTAAGTTACTTAATCTAAATGTGATGACCCGGGGTGTGGCACAAAGGCAACATAGTCAAATAAGCAAGAAATGTCCCTTTTGTACTTCCAACTTTTCCCTCAATGTCCAGGTTACTTTCGTCTGGAGAAAAAAACTCTCCCAAGAACAGTCTTTAAGTGGAGGAAATTCAGTCCAAAAACGAAGTACATTACAAACTGTAAATAAAAATCCACACAAACCATGCTGCAGTAATTAACTTGACAGGGCAGGAGAAGGAATTGCAGACTTGAAAGCCCAGCAAAACACACACAGTTGGGAAGACGCCAGGAACCCAGATAAGCCTCGACGATACCAGATAAATTCACAATTTGCTCCCAACAGCTTGCTGAATGCAGCTTCCCTTTTTAAACACTTTTCCAGCTGCAGCTAATGAAGAGAATCAGGGCCTTTTCCTCCCCAGTAAGCCGCGCAACTCACATTGCTCCCTTCTCTGTTCCTCCCTGCGTGCCCTAGGATGAAGAGGGGGTAGGCCTAGATCTTCCTCTAAATTCCCTCTCCCTTGCCCTACCTCTCCCCTGCTCTGCCCAGCCGGCCTCTGCCCTTCCCCAGTTTCTTCCTCAGCCAATGGAGCCACACTCCCACTCTCTGTCAGCTGCTCAGCTCTGTCAGATTCTGACAGGGGCATGACACTAAACTGCTTGCTATTGTGTCCTACTGTCATGCCCCTATTGGAGACTGACTCTGAGGGAGAGGAGGAACAGCCTCAGGGAGTGGAAGTGTGGGTCCAGAGGTTGGGGAGGAAGCTGGGGAAGGGCAGAGGCTGTCTGGGCAGTCAGAGGAGGACCCAGGCCCAACCTCTCTCCATTCTAGGGCATGCAGGCAGGAGAGGATAAGAGAGAAATGTGGTCTACTGTGGAGGAGAGGGCCTTGATCTTCTTCATGGGCTGCAGCTGTGACAACTGGATAAGAGGATGGACTTCCGTACAGACGAGTGCTGGAAACAAAGCGTGGAAATATCTCTAGTTTATGGTTCCTCTCTGAGTTTGATTTCCTTCCCAGTGTGTGTTCTGATATCTGTGCACATTTTCAAGCCCATATCTTGCCTGGTTTGTGTTGTTTTTTACTCTTTATAATTTATAGGCATTTATAGTTTAAACGGCATTTCCTCCTTCCTGTAACTGCTCATGTGGGAGTTTTTTTTCTCCAGTCAAGGAAGCAAAGTGAAGGAATAAAAGGGGGTTTACCTGTTTTTTTGTGACTGTGTTTATTTTGTATCCCACCCTGGGTCATCACACCTACTTTACAGCAATTCCACCATTGCTGTCTCCCGCCCCTGCCTCCCAGCCCCGCCGAGCCATTTTTCTGTTCCAGTAAAGCAGTGTTAATCATTTTCTTTCTTGTGGGAACATCTTAATGCATTCATTCATTCATTCATTTTATATGGTCATCAATTTGACTATTACTCTGTATGATGAGCAGTAATTTAAAGATAAACATTAGCATTAACAACAACAACAGCAAACCTTGAATCATATCATGCCTGGGCAATACACATATCCACAACAAATAACAACTAAAAATGGGCTCACCTAATTTCCTAGCTTAATACCAGGGGGGGGGGCAGGGGGGGCGGGAAACGGCAGGTTTATAAAGCCTTTAAAAAGGCCATTGGAGTAGAATACATACAGATTTTAATGGGTATGTCAAATGAAGTGACAGAGATGGCATTATTCCCTAAGGTCCATCAGATGCATTATTTAGTGGGCAGGATCCAAAGCATGCCCACCCTGTCAGATCTTGTGAAATGGGATGACATATACATATACATGTATGTGCATGTATGTATACACATACATAACAAAGTTAATTGAAATATAGGCACAGAGAGAGTGAGAGTGAGAGACAGACAGAGACAGAGAGACAGACAGAGAGACAGAGATAGACACACACTCACACACACACGTATGTGTCTATGAAATGCATATGCATACAAGCACAACAACCAGCTTTAAAAACCAACAGTCCTTTGTAATTGCCTGATTATTACCCAAGCCTTGGAAATAGAAGATTTCTGGCAGTTCTGAATCTTCTCTTTACAAGGCAAAAGCGTTACAAACATTTTGCTATTACAGCATACCTTGTAAAGACAGCTCCAGAAACTATTAAAAATGACAAAAACCATTTATTAAGTTGAGAGGACGCTCCTGCTTCTGCAAAGTAGCTGGTGAAGCGTTGGGATTAGCTTGTGAGGAAAAAATGTGCTAGCCAAAACAAACAGGAACACCAAAATAACATAAAGGGAAAAAAGATTTTTTTTTAAAAAAAATGCATCCAGCAGGAAAATATGATCGAAAGTTATATCTGCAATGAGAATGTGGGAATGCAGAACAACGTCGTCCTTTCCTGCTCTCAAAAAGTGATTGCTGACCCATTCTGGCAATGGAGCAACAGTGCTGGATAGATAAACCCTAAGAATTCTAGCTCCAAATTTCCAAAAGAGAGAGAAGAGACACTGTCAAAGGCAGGATTTCAAAAAGGATTCCAAAAGCTGACCCTATCATGAAAGTATAATACAGAAAGAATTTTTTGATACAGAAGAATCAAAGGGTCCCAGACTCATCAGAGAGAGAGAGAGAGAGAGAGAGAGAGAGAGAGAGAGAGAGAAACTACAATTAAGAATGCCTTGAGGGATCCTTGATGTTCTCTGCGCTTGTTTTCTTGCAGATGTTTCATTTCCCAAAACTAGGTAATGAAATGCATCTGATGATAATCAGGGCAATGAAACATCTGCAAGAAAAAAGTAAGAGCGCTAAGTCCCCCTAATTCCAACCCTGAGCTACAAATATTCTCCTTTTTCATTTTCTTGTACTTGTGTTTATCCTGAGGTATTGCTCAGAGGTATCTTGTACACTTGTTCTGTTGAGAACTGAGATATCCAATTGGCACCCAGTAAAAATAGTATCCCTAGGGCCACAGGGCTTTGGTCAAAATGGCAAAAGCACTAGCATGATTTAAGTTCCATCTCTTCTTGTGTGTGCATCATGACACACGTACAAAAATGA
The DNA here is from genome assembly GCF_049901715.1 of Pseudonaja textilis. NCBI lineage: Eukaryota > Metazoa > Chordata > Lepidosauria > Squamata > Elapidae > Pseudonaja > Pseudonaja textilis. Next base: position 173,815,285 of record NC_141991.1, read on the forward strand.
TAATGCTTGCATCACAAAAGCATGATGGTTCTTTTGTCATTCCCTCTGCTCTCCTCTCCTTTATCTCCCCTCTGGGGACACATCTGACTAGTGCTTTTTCAGTTTTCTTTGGGAATTTTCCTTGGATATTCTTCAAACTTTTGAAATTGGAACATTTGGGAATACAGTTTCCTAGGGCAAGCTTTTTCAGTACATCGGCTTTAATTCACATGCCTTTCACTCTTTATTTCAAAGGATGCTTTCCTCAGCCAACAAATGTCAAGTAAGAACATTCAGTTCTCTTATTATTGTTGGTGCTAACCCTGAGCTAATAAGCAAGGTCTTTCTCTTAAATAAGAGCTTCAAGATGTCCTTCTTCATTTGCTTCTTAGTAACATTTGCAAGACCTTGCTCGAACTATTTCCACTATATTCTCTCTAGTCGATCAAACTGATAGAAATACAGATCAACATACAAAATGTTGTCCTTTAGTTTTCCAAAACAGAGTTTTATTCAGTGTTCAAACTCTTTTGTTTAGACCAGGGGTCTTCAAACTTGACAGCTTTAAGACTTGTGGACTTCAACTCCCAGAATTCCTTCTCCAGTCATGTTAGCTTCAGGAATTCTGGGAGTTGAAGTCCACAAGTCTTAATCTCACCAAGTTTGAAGACCCTTGGTTTAGACACTATGGTACTCTTCCCACATCTGATACTTTAGAGAGTAATTAGGACTGCAGAAAAAACAATTATTACCAACCTGCCTTCAATTGAGGACCTGTATACTGCAAGAGTCAAAAAGAGGGCTTTGAAAATATTTACAGACCCCTCACAATCTGGACATAAACTGTTTCAACTCCTACCCTCAAAACAACGCTATAGAGAACTGCACACCAGAACAACTAGACACAAGGACAGTTTTTTCCCAAACGCCAATTCTGCTAAACAAATAATTCCCTTAATACTGTAAAACTATTTACTAAGTTTGCATTACTATTACCATTAATCCTCCCATCCTTCCTTTCATCCATCTCCTCCCACTTATGACTGTATGACTGTAACCTTGTTGCTTGTATCCTAACGATTTTTATTGACTGTTTCCTATGATGATTTGATTGCTTATTGTACCCTATTACTATTATTAAGTGATGTAGCTTATGATTCTTGATTCTAAATGAATGTAACTTTTCTTTTATGTATACTGAGAGTATTTACACCAAGACAAATTCCTTGTGTGTCCAATCACACTTGGCCAATAAAGTATTCTATTCCATTCCATTCCATTCCATTCCATTCCATTCCATTCCATTCTATTCTATCTGATATCTTCCAGGTTTGTTGGATTTCAGCTTTCACACACCCCCAAGATGACACTATCATACTTTCAGAACAAGAGCCAGTCCTCCCTTATGTCCTCCTTCGTGAGAACTATTGAAGCATGGGAAGCCAAAGAGTTGTCATAATCCTCTCTTTACCACTGAAGAGAGGATTATGCAATAAAATAATGAAAGATACTGTTTTCACCAAAACCCAAGAGTAAAGTAGAATTGCATATCCCTTTATATGAATTTCACCAAAATGTTCTTCTAAAAGCATTTAAAACAGTGTTGAACGAACTGAATGGGAACATCACATGGAGGGAAAGAAGACAGAAGAAATATTGAGCACAGTGCTATTTGGAATTTATATAGGTAATTCCCTGAACTTATAATTCTTTTTTTTTTTTTACAGATAACACCAGCTACAAATATGCACGCTATATTTTGGTGCTAGATTACTTTTCCCAACAGGAAGGAAATGCAAATTCACAATGTATCAAACAAACTTTGGCTTTTATGCAAACATTTATACCCACATCTGAATTCCTATCAACACATGAAGCTGGTGCGTTCTGATTCTATCACTTCCCCTAGCAATTCACACCAGCATTCTTAGCGTTATAATGTAAACCAACCAAGGGACAGCATGACAAATCGAAAGCATGCAATATGTGCTCTGGTGGAAAACAAATGAATGCTCCGTTTACAACTCATCTATTGACATTCCTCCCTGCTGAATTTTTTTAAAATCACTACCACAATTAGTACCTGTCATTTTCTGCAGATTATTTGCATAGTCTGTATTTAAATTGATTTAATTGCTAACTGACTTATTTTACAGCGTATAAAATAATAGTATTTAATCTTTTTCAACAGGTTTTGCTAGGTTTTTTTCCTAACTGGTCTCTGAACTATTTGTATTCTAAATAAACTTTTTTTTTTTCTTGGAACACTCAGAGGTGATTCCACCTGGGATATTTGCCTTCATTTAGTCTCAGAATGTGTTTTCTGAACATCACGTTTTCAGCCTCTATATAAATGCAGATGCTATACATTTGAGATGCCAATTATTGGTATGAATTGACAGAGCTGGAGTTTATTCTGCAATCACATAGCCATGTTTCATTGTTAGGTAGCAATGAATTAAAAGATTTAGAGAAGGCATCCTCTCACATAATGTTATGCTAAAATCATCCGCATTTCCTTCCTCCAATTCATATTCAATTTGAGAAAAAAAATTAATTGTTTTTGGAAGTGGGTTTACATACAAGAAGTACATTTTAATGACATTCTTCGAACTGGGTTTTGCAGCTACGTTACTAACAAGGTAGATGAAGGGTGTTTGCAGATGTCCCCTGTTTCATACTACAATTGTCTCTCCAAACAACTGCAGATTCCCTGATTTCATGCATTCTGTTAAATCCAACAAAAAGACATCATAAATCTCCATGTTGTTATTTTCTTAGATAAGATAGTAAAGTTATTAAAAAGATAATGTCACAGAGTGACATCAAAGCATGCAACAAGAGACTAACAAGGTTAGGACATTTGGCCAGCTTGCAACAATAGATTACATTCAAAAAAAAAAAAAACCCTACTATCAAAAGAAATTCTAAAGCATGCTGAGGATGAGGAAGAAAAAAACAGAAGCCTTTTTTTTCAGGTAAGAAACTTTTTGGGAAATTGCAATGGTATCTGTGCCAACCCACAAAGACACAAAAATAATGACTTGCACTACAGTGATCTCTATGGAGATTGTCAGTCATTCAGGTCTCTCTAAAAGAATGCAAATGACCATCTGTCTGCAAGGAGTATAAATCTTCCATTCCCCACCATCCAGTCTGAGCTAAAGAAGCTTTTTGGATGAGGAGTAAAGTGTCTTAAAAGAAAAACCAGAAGGTCCAGTTGCCTCTTGAAAAAGCACCTTTGGGATGACAGTGATGTCATCACACAAATGCTGCCATTATGTACTTGCACCTCAACATCACAGCAATTGCATGATGGCATCATCATGGAAGATTTGTCATTTGGGTCCTTAACCTAACCCCAAAGACCCCCCAATGAAAAGTCAACACCAGGATGAAAAAGTTTCAGAGGCTGTTAGAAGAAGCAAAATTACAAGAGCAATTTTAAAAGCACCTGGTATGGTACAGGATGGTAATTGGCATACAGTTACTATTGATTATAGAAAGGCCTCTGGTTGTGTTGACCATTTGTCAACTGTCCAATTAGTGAACCCAAAACAAAGAAACACTCTTGGGAGAATTGAATTCTGAAAAGTAGAACTTTATTGGATACACCATGTGGGTACTGAAGAAACAAAGCCAGCTCTGATTTCCCATGCAAATGCTTGCCCAGTTAAACAATAACTTCCCCTTCTCCCTACCCCGGGATGATCCCATTGTCCAATTATGAAACATTCTTTTGTTATGGGAACAGTCCATCTCTTTTTCAAGCATCTGCAGTGGTGACCTTGATGGTTTCCATGCTCTCGTGATCTCTACATATATTCTCCACGTTCCATTCTCCCTTTCCTCCCCCTCCTCCCAGAACATTGGCAAGTTGAAAAGCATTAAGGTTTGAAAGAAGCACAGTGGTTCAATCCTGACATCACTTCAGGCTGTGAAATGTGGTTGAATATAGACCCCAATTTGAGTTGAGTATAGATCCTGTTTAAGAAAAGGGAATCCCAAAACATCTCATTATCCTCATGCAAAATCTATATACTGTACAGTCCAAAAGTCATACCAAATGGAACATGACAAAACAGTCCAACTTGAGATAAAGGCTAAAGGTATGCCAAATTCCTGAGGAAATGAGTTCTACTGAAAATTTCTTTTCCTGAAACTCATCCCTGTAATATTCTTCAATAGCAGATCTGGGACCCTAATCATAACAGTCCCTATTGAATAAGTCAGTAAGTTTCTAAATAATTCAAAATTACCAGTTCAGAAGATCAAGATTACCCAATAAACACAACTAAATATTCCCTCCTTATTCCATGATTTATTGTTTCTCCCTTCCCATCCAGACTTTTCTCCTTTGCCCTAGACACATTTATTCCACCTGAGATATACATGAACAAAGTCAAGTTTCACAGCTAGATTTGTGAAGTTGAAACACTAAAGCTTTAATCAAACTAAAACACTTCTCAGTCTTCTCTTGAGACCTTTGAAGATCTCTATAATGAAGTCATCAATGAGTCAAATCCCTGAAGCATCCTGGGTTTTTTTTTTTTAAGGCAGGCTAAAATGTTCCAAAAGAGCAATTAATAGGACAATGAGAAAAATGGAGCTGACTAGATACGCAGCTTTAGGTCATGATAATGCTGTAATCACATGTAGAATATTTCAAATTATACAGTAAAGGAACAATTACAGCCAGAAAATTTATTTCAGGAAGCAATCCTTCCAAAAATGAGTATTTGAAAATGAACCTGAAGTTTAGGTAGTCTTAAACTACTACCAAATGGCTGTTGTTACTTAAATAGATGTTGACTCAGCATATAAGCATATAAGCTATAAGTGCATGACCAGGTAGGAATAGAATGAATGAATGAATGAATGGAGGGAGGGAGGGAGGGAGCGAGGGAGGAAGGAAGGAAGGAAGGAAGGAAAAAAAGGCCTGATCTTACCTAATAAACTCAAGAGGTCCAATGCTGAGCAACCAATGGAACGAAGACAATGGCACATTATTTCTCTGCCAATCTCTCTCCAGTATCTTGCATAGAGAAACTATGAGGATCATTTTCCAATTGTGCTTAACAGATCCTTGAATTAATTCCTGGAAGGCTGGTGTCTATTACTGCAGATGGCATAGTCCTATATGGACCAATGGACCAATTCAGTTTGAAACAGATTCAAATAGTACATAAGAGTTCTCTGTAGTTTTGTACCAAGAGTTGATCCTTGACTAAGAGCAGCTAGTCTTATAAAATTTCACCTCCATTAAGTATGTGGCTATGATTATCACATAAATCAAAATATGCAAGTTGTATGGATGACTAAAACTCTTCTTCAGCATTTTAATTTATAGTATTGTAATTAACATGGCGCTGCCTTTGAAATGCATTTAAACTTCAGATTTAAATTCTTTTTAAACTAAGACCGAAGCCAAATTCTGTACTAAGACTTCAGAATGGATAGTTTCAAGGTTTGAGAATTGGGGAATTGACTTGTTCTAAACCTCAGAAAGAAGGAGTTCAGATGTCTTACAAAAAGCTAGGCTAGACACACAAGGAATTTGTCTCTGGTCATAAATTCTCAATTTAAATACAAGCAACAAGTGATAAATCACGATCATAAATATTTTAACATAAAATCATACACTATGTTTTAAGAATCATACATCATATACTTTTTATCATACATCATATACTATGTTTTAAGAATCTTCATTGCAGCTGGAAATCCAAGTGACTGCTGTAGCTAGGAGTACCTATTGCCACTGCAGCTGGATATCAGCAGTGTCTTTCCTTGAAGAGGGATGGTCCAGTATGGTGGTTCATGCAATGATTATCTTATCTTTAAACTACTGCAATGTAATGTATGTGAATATACCTTTCTTGGATTGGTACTTGCAGCTTGTTCAGAATGTGAAGGGTTGCTAAGTGGAACATCTAAATGTGCACATTATATATTGACTGAAGTATCTGCGTTGGATGCCAGTGAGCTACCGAGCATGAGCATTCACAGAGAGTTCAAGAGATGCTCAATGTGTCAAGACATCATCAAACAAATGACACTGATTATTTACTTGCACCATTTCAAAGATATGATGATATATAGTATGTAATTTTAATATCACTGTGGCTTCTTTATACTACCAAGCCAATGTTTCGGATAGGGCATAGGCGATTCTTAAACAGTGGTGTGGAGGCAGATATTTCTCTCTCTGGGCACACTGAAAGAAACTCTGCATTGGCGACAGAAAGGGCATCCAGCCAGTAAACACTCAACTCCAGTCAGTAGTCCAGACTCCACCTTGCAAGAGATTATGGGATCATTAAAAGAGGATGCTATATGATTCTTAAACACATGGGAAGTAAACACTTACTGATTTGTCTTCATTTTTATAGACATGGTTAGTTTTGGAGGTCATCACAAGTCCCGTTACTGTATCAAGAGATGCTGACTTACATCTTTAAATCTATTTCAAAATTTATTCCTGCCAAACACCATTTTCTAAATCTTTTTGGCCAGTACATTTGGACTTAACATAGAATCAGAACTGTACTGTGACAGAGAAATGTAAAATTGGGTGGATAATTAGGCTGCAACCTATTCATGCATCTAGTTAATCTAGATAAGGACAATTCAGATTCGAATTCCCTGAAAACATAAAACATTCACAAAATAATTTCAACTCAAAACAGATATAACCACTTTTATTATCTGTTCAGCGGATATCCAAGAGGTATAAAAGTTAGCATTCACAAAAAGATGTAACTTATCCTGCTGACAGAAGATAAGGTATATAGAAACTGTCACTTGTGACATAAGCAGAAGCTAGCAAGAACTCAAAGGGGCAGATATAGACATACAATCCTGGTAACAAAGAATCAGAAATAACCAAATTAATCAACAACCATCCTTTTTTACAGATTTAGCTTTTGTTTAACTAAAGGGCACAATTCATGAAGTTTTCTGGTACACACACACACGCACACACACACGAACACACACATATATACATTGTCTTAAATAAAAATTGATTTTCTAGGGCAGTACCAAAAAATGAAATATCCGCCTAATAAACAGAGACAGCAAAATACATGAACAGGAAAAGTGTACAAAAGTGAAGATCAGAGTATTAATATCCTTTCTGCTCAGCACACAGCTACTTTCAGAAGTTGCTGCTCCTGGAATTGCCTAATCTGCTGACCATAAGATATAATATGAATTTAAATGGCTGATTTGATAGGAAGTGCTGGTGTTGAACAACTAATATCAAGCCCTAAGGAACTATTGAGATCATGACGCACTAAAAATGCCTCTTTCTCTTTTTGACTGTAACTGTTCTACGCCAAAACCTGCTTTCTTTTCTCACTGTCTTGCTGAGCCTAATATCTAGCGTGGACAGAGGAAAAGCAAAAATCTAAGCCTTCTAGCCTATTGAGAAATATTAACCCATCATCTTTGACAGTTAGCAGTCCATTTAAGAAATGGTGACGAATCAGCAGGCATAGCAAATTAGGCATAATGGCATTGTTGGGGATTAGTTTTTGTTTCTAGGAAGCTTCAGTGGTGTGGATTGTGAAAGAAGCTCCAATGGTTTTTATTGAAATTTTTAAGTATTTTAATTATTATACCTCAGTATGATGATGACAGATAATAGAATATTCTGCATGCATAAAATTACTACAGCATGCCTAAACACTATCATGAAACAGTTCATGAGCCTGCCTCATAAGGGACTGCAAAATTAATATCTATACTTTTCAGATTTTATTGATCTCAATGAAGCATGTTACCTGACATAAATAAGCCCTGGACTATCCCATATAGTCCTTCTCTCTCCATCTCTCTCTCTTTTGTAACAAAAGCACCATCATGGACTTTTTTTTAAAGGATCTACAGTTTCTATAAGAAGACATTTTTCCTGACAATTACTTCATGTGTATTGATGGAGGACAGTATGATGGTCAAAGATAGCATGCTCATTCCTGTTTCTCTATCAACTGGAGGAGTCTAGCAAGTTTGGGATTTCGTTGTAAACATGGGGGGTGGGGGAATCAAAAGGGCACCAGTCCAGTCTCTAGTGTTCCACTTTCTGCTGGAGACTTTACATGCTCAAATTTTGAAGAAGGAGTCAACATGCCTATTCTTGAATCTATTTATAAGACTTCAAAGCATGATAATGCAATGATTACAGGGAGATTTCGTTGAACCAGCAGAAAATCTATAGTTTATTCCATTCTCCACCATCCAGTCAGAGCTGAAGAACTTTTTTGGATGACATGCAAAATGTCTTCCAAAGAAAACCAGAAGGTCCCATTGCTTCTTCAAAAAGCACCTTTGGGACAACCATGACCTAGGTGACTGAAAATCTTTATAGACATCCTGAGCTTGTCTTCTGGGGTGTTGGCTATTCCTGCCAGTTTAGTGTCATCTGCAAATTTGATGAGTTCCCCTTCTATTCCTTCTTCTAAGTCATTTATGAAGATATTGAAGAGTACTGGGCCTAAGATGGAGCCTTGTGGTACCCCACTACTTCTCTCCATGTGGATGTAGTACTATTAAAGACTACTTGTTGGGCAGTTTGTCAGCCAGCTACAAATCCATCTGGTGGTGATATTGTTTATTCCACTTTTTTCTAGCTTACCAAGAAGTAGGTTGTGGTCTACTTTGTTGAATACCTTACTGAAATCTAAGTATACTATATCCACAGCATTTTACTGGTCTACTAATCTAGACACTTTATCAAAAAGTGAAATAAGATTGGTTTGGCATGATCTGTTTTTAACAAGCCAGTGCTGGCTCCTAGGTATGGGAGACTCAATCAGGATACCAATTGAACCTTATATCTCCAGCATTATTGATACATTTTTCATCAAATCTATGCCCTAGAAGCTTTTATGCTCTTAAATAAAACAGACACACAAATAAATACAAGGGATAAGAAGGGCATTTTCATGGAGTCACCTAGAGAGGAAAGATACATTGCCAGTGAAATGTGTTGCTTTGTCCCTATATATTTCCTCTGCATTTTACATTTCCTTGTTCATTGTTGCAGAATTTATTTTCAGAAGGAAAAATGGTTGACTGAAACTATATCTTCCCATCTAAAAGCCAAATATACTTAATCATGTATTCTTCAGTCCTCAAGATACTTAGTCTGAAGTTACTCTAGGGGACTGTTCAACAGTTAATAGTTTGGAGTTTTTAACATATGCTTTCAGGGAGACAAAGCAGTTCCAGAAAACGGATGCAAATAGTGAAATATTTATTTTTACTCTACTGTAATCACATTTTTTGGAACAATAAAATGTCAAGCTTCATACTTGCATGGGGTCTTACCAAGAAGTCTCAGGGGCTAAGCTGGAAAGCATAAACAAGCAAAGAATACATTGAAAGAAAGCTATGGCAGCCCACTTTCATCTTGTTGCTAATAAACTCTCAAGGATATGCTCATAAACTTATTAAGGGCATGATTTGAAGGGTACTTTACATACACAGATTTAAATCCATTGGTTTAGAAATAGAATGGGGATTAGCATAAAATGCAACTGAAGAAAGATTAGTATTCCATACAACTTTCTCAAATTTCCTTTGACATTCCATGAGTAAATTGTTACTCTAAAATCAAAATGGCGAACTATGGTCCCTTTATGACCTGTGGACTTCAACTCCCAGAATACCTGAGCCAGCCATGCTGATTCAGGAATTCTGCAAGTTGAAATCCACAGGTCGTAAAAGAAGCCATAGTTGCCCACTTCTGTTCTAAAACAAGGAAGTTCAGTTTCTAAAGCAGGGGAATCAAACTCAATCCTGTCACGAGTCGGGATTTTGTCTGGCCGTGGGGGACCAGGTTGGGCATGGCCTGGTTATTGCAGTTGACTGGGTGGGCATGGCCTGGGCAGCAGGGACCAGTCCTTTGCCATCTTTGGGACAGCCTGTAGACCAACTCCACAGCCTATTGCGGGTAGGATCCTGCCAGCCGGTTGCATATTTGACAGTTCTAAAGAGATGTTGTTCAGCATGGGACATGACCACATGAACACAAAATGATGTAGTTTACCATAGGCACCGTACGTACATACCCACATGAGTGTTAGTTACAAAAACTAACAGAAATCTCTTCCAAACCTCTATTAAACTCCA